>NW_027421845.1:0-28373 GCF_009905375.1 Apium graveolens | reverse complement strand
AATCCCTATGATGGTTTGGCTCTGTTCAAATCTGCAATGATTCTTCTCTCTTGAACCCAACAAGCTAATTTGTTGTTTGGGTTCTCAAGTACAATCTCTTGACAAAGATGGTTAGCCAATATCCATGAAAAATCTAGCATAATATATATTCTTTCCCCTTTTTGGCTAACTCACCTAGTTTAAAACCTAACTCATACAAGACAAGGTCACTAAAATTGTAAAATTTTATCTGTAACTAGCATGTATATGCATGTTAAGCATGAAATGTTTTACAGAATCAAAATTACTGATTTTTTCCAGAGAAAACTTTAGTCACAACATTCACACATGAAACTCCATTCCTTCCTAAGACCTAATCTTCTTAATATCACTTAGCTTAGTAGTAGGAAGTGCATAATGCATGGAATTAAGATATTGATAATATCAGTGTCAGTGCTATGGTGAAGTTACATTATCATCAGGAATTTTGAAACATGCTTTTATCATATCACTATTGATACATAACTCATTACCTTTGATAGTTAGAGTGATGGTTTTGTCAGTAGAGTTGTAGATTGCAGAGGTCCACATCTCTTCAACAACTTCACAGAAAATTGTGGGTGATTCAAGCATGGCATAACTTAACTTGTAGTTCTTCACGAAGTCCATCATCTTGTGATAGTCTTCTGATTGCTGAATACCCTTATTGACCAAAGCAGTGAAGTTGTTCTTCTCATAAATGAACCCAGTCTGAGACATAATCTTTACTACAGGTGCCATTGTTAGAGAGTGAAAGCTTGAAGAGAAAGAGGATATTTGCTTCAAAGAGAATAAAATAAAAGCAGTTGAATTTGAGAATGATAAAAGAAAATAATTGGAATGAAATAAGCTTTTATACTATCTCAAAAACAACGGATGAAAATAATAAATAAAAGTAAATTACCCAATAGAAATTGCCTAAAAATAGCCGTTTAAAAATAAACTGTAAAAATTCCACCCATTATCCGTCGTGTAATACTTACAAACTGTAAGTATACTCGATGGATAATGTTCAGGGAATTAACAGTTAAGATTTAGACACTTTGACGGATGAGAATAAATTGTTATCCGTCGAGTTTTGAAATGGTTCCAGAAAAGTAATTGATTTTTAGTTACAAATAGTATATCGACGGATGACTCAACTCGATGGATAATGGTCATCCGTCGAGATGCAAATTTTGACTTACCCAAAATTTCATCCATTATTAAAAATCAGCTAAATTTCTGGCTACTTTTCAACCTGCAAAATAACTCAGATAAATTCAAGAGTAATTAAGCATACCTAACTCACTTACCAACCTAGAAAAGGTGGATTCATCTAGTGGCTTGGTAAAGATATCTGCAAGTTGCTTCTCACTTGGAACAAAATGTAACTCTACAGTACCATTCATCACATGTTCCCTTATGAAATGGTACTTGATGTCTATGTGCTTTGTCCTTAAATGTTGCACTGGATTTTCAGTGATGGAAATTGCACTTGTGTTATCACAGAAAATAGGAATCCTTTCAACTTGCAAACCATAGTCTAGCAATTGATTTTTCATCCATAAAATCTGTGCACAGCAACTGCCAACAGCAATATACTTCAGCTTCAGCTGTAGAAGTAAACTGAATTTTGCTTTTTACTGAACCAGGACACAAGCTTAGTTTCCTAGATATTGACAAGTTCCTGTTGTGCTTTTTCTGTCAATTCTGCAACCTGCATAATCTGCATCTGAATAACCAGTTAGATCAAACCAGAATCTCTAGGATACCAAATGCCAAGTTTTGGTGTTCCCTTGAGATATCTGAAAATTCTCTTAATAGCTATCAAGTGAGACTCTCTAGGATCAGCCTGAAATCTAGCACATAAACATGTAGCAAACATTATATCTGGCCTACTAGCTGTTAAGTACAGAAGTGAGCCAACCATGCCTCTATAGCTTGAAATATTCACAGACTTTTCAGTAGTGTTTAGTTCAAGCTTAGTTGCAGCGGCCATGAGAGTTTTTGCAGATGTGTAATCCATTAGATCAAACTTCTTTAAAAGATCAAAAATATATTTAGTTTGACTAATGAATATTCTATCACTAACTTGCTTAACTTGTAAACCAAGAAAGTAAGTTAGTTCTCCCATCATACTCATTTCATACTTACTTTGCATCAGTTTGGCAAACTTTTTACAAAGTTTCTCATCTGTAGAGCCAAAAATAATATCATCTACATAAATTTGAACAAGTATGCTAGAGCCATTAACATTTCTGAAAAATAAAGTTTTATCAACATTACCTCTTGTGAAGTGATTTTCCAAAAGGAACTTTGATAAAGTGCCATACCAGGCTCTAGGTGCTTGCTTCAGTCCATAAAGTGCTTTCAATAGATAATAGACATACTCTGGAAAATTTGGATCTTCAAAGCCAGGAGGTTGACTAACATACACTTCTTCCTCCAAATCTCCATTCAGAAAGACACTTTTGACATCCATTTGATAGACCTTGAAATTGGCATGGGCTGCATAGGCTAAGAAGATTCTGATGGCTTCAAGTCTTGCAACAGGAGCAAATGTTTCATCAAAATCTATTCCTTCTTGCTGGCAATAGCCTTTAGCAACCAATCTGGCTTTGTTCCTTACTACTATGCCATTTTCATCCATCTTGTTTCTGAATACCCATTTGGTGTCTATTGGATTCTTTCCTTTAGGCTTGGGTACCAGCTTCCAAACTTTATTCCTTTCAAATTGGTTTAGCTCCTCCTGCATAGCTAAAATCCAATCAGGATCTAACAATGCTTCTTCTACCTTCTTTGGTTCTTCCTTTGACAGAAAGCTGCTGTATAGACATTCTTCCTGAGTTGCTCTTCTTGTTTGAACTCTAGAAGAAACATCACCAATAATCAGTTCAAAGGGGTGATCATTTGTCCATTTCCTTGGTTGAGGTACATTAGCTCTAGATGAAGAGACCTCAATGTTGTCTTGATGTGTGATTGAGTTTTGATTGCTAGAAACTCCCCCTGAGTATGTGGATCTTTGATTTGAGAAAGGGGTACTTTCTATGGGTGATCTGCCTTGATTTCCCGCTCCTTTTGATAACCCGACGGATGGTGAATCTTGAGTACCGACGGATGAGGCAGGTTGTCTACCGACGGATAACACAGATTGCCTTCCGACGGATGAAGCATTTTGCAACTCGACGGATGTTGAGTTTTATGCTTCATTGGTGGTAGATTTGTCTGCATTATCCTTAGACACTGTTTCTTGATCACTTTCATCATCACTTTCATCACTGACCATCTCAACATTGTCGAATTTGAGGCTCTCATGGTAATCTCCATCTTTCAGTCCTTCAATCTTTTTATCATCAAACATAACATGTATAGATTCCACAACAATGTTGGTTCTTAGATTGTAGAATCTATATGCTTTACCAACAACATATCCAACAAAAATTCCTTCATCTACTTTAGCATCAAACTTCCCATTTTGATCAGTTTGATTTCTCAGAATATAGCATTTACAGCAAAGACATGAATAAGGTTTAGAGTTGGCTTCTTGTTCTTGAACAATTGATAAGGATTCATGCATCTTGCTTGATTAATCAGAGAGATGTTCTGAGTGTAGCATGCAGTGTTTACAGCTTCAGCCCAGAAATATGTAGGTAATTTTGATTCTTCAAGCATTGTCCTTGCAACTTCAATAAGAGATCTGTTCTTTCTTTCCACTACTCCATTCTGTTGTGGAGTCCTTGCTGCTGAAAACTCATGCAAGATCCCATTATCTTCACAAAATGCTCTCATGACATAGTTCTTGAACTCAGTTCCATTGTCACTCCTGATTCTTCTAACTTTGAAATCAGGATGATTGTTAACTTGCCTTATGTGATTGATGATGATTTCACTAGCCTCATCTTTAGACTTTAGGAAATAGGTCCAAGAGAACTTTGAGAAATCATCTACAATTACTAGGCAAAATCTTTTCTTTGAAATTGACAATACATTGACTGGTCCAAACAAATCCATGTGAAGCAGTTGCAGAGGCTCTTCAATTGCTGAATCAAGTTTCTTCCTGAATGATGCTTTGAACTGCTTCCCTTTTTGGCAGGCATCACATAGTCCATCCTTTGTAAACTCCACTAGAGGAATGTCTCTTACTGGTTCTTTCTTTACCAGCTCATTCATGGTCTTGAAGTTTAAATGTGATAGCTTCTTGTGCCATAGCCAACTTTCATCTTGACTTGCTTTACTAAGAAGACAAGTTACAGATTCTGCTTTAGTTGAGTTGAAGTCAGCTAGGTACACATTTCCTCTTCTCACACCAGTGAGAACCACTTTGTTGTTTTGATTGTTAGTCACAACACAGGCTTCTTTGTTGAAGGTTACTGAGTTACCTTTGTCACAAAGCTGGCTGATACTCAACAGAATGTGTTTGAGACCATCTACTAAGGCAACCTCTTCAATGATGACATTGTCCTTTGAAATCAAGCCATATCCCACAGTATAACCTTTGCTGTCATCTCCAAAAGTAATACTTGGGCCAGCTCTCTCCTTAAACTCTGTGAGCAGGGTAGAATCACCAGTCATGTGTTTTGAACAGCCACTATCCAAGTACCAAAGATTCTTTCTGTTTCCCTGCACACATCAAAATCAAATCAAGTTGATTTTGGTACCCAAGTTTCCTTGGGTCCTGCCTTGTTAGCTTTCTTCTTCTGTTTCTTAGGTCTTAACTCATTTGACTTAGGAATTTCAGATTCTTCCTTAACCATTTGGGTTGGGCCTTTGAAACCATTTAATGCAACAGAATTATCATGCATATTGTGGCTAACAGGAAATGACATGTTTGGTGCAAACATGTTATTCCAGTAAGGCATGCTAAATGGCATTTGAGGCATATTGTATGCAGCATAATATGGATTAGGTGCAAATGGCATATTAGCAAACTGTGCATTCATGTTCTGTGTAGGCATAGCATTAACAGGCATGGGAGGCATGGCATTCATGTTAGGAAATTGAGGCTGAACAGACATGGGAGTAGGCATGGCAGATTTGCAATTAACAGACAAATGATTTACACTACCACACTTGACACAGATTTTTCTAGGGGTATATTTATCATGTGTGTAGTTATTGTGTTTGTTAATCCCTACTTTACCATTCCTATTATTTTTCTTTTTAGTATCTGTTTTTACCTCTATTTTCTCAAGTCTGTCACTTAGCTGTTTGACAGTCATGTGACCAACATTACCCTTTTTCCCTTTCTTAGCTTGACTTGACTCTCCTGAAACAAAGTTCTTGGAAACAGACCCATACTTATCATTTAGCTTGATTAGTTTGGCTTTGCTAATGGGTTTGCTTACAGCCGACGGATGAGGACTTTTATCATTCGACGGATGACACTTTTTGTTATCCGACGGATAGTCCTCATCATCCGTCGAGTCTACATCTGTCAGCAACCCATCTACCAAAATAGGTTCTAGTTACTCTTTATTCTTTTTCCAGGCTTTATCACAAAAAGACTCAATTCCTTGAACTTTGGTGATTTGAGCATGAACATCCCTGGATGTTTTCCATGCTTTAATCACCTCTTGTTCACGCTCGAGCTGCTTCTTCAAAATTTCTTCCTTTTTCAAGGACTCAGTTAATTCCTCCTTGGCAATCTTACACTCAATTTTTAGTTTCTCAAACTCAACAAACTGAGACTCAAGCACATTATTCCTCTCACTTAAAAACAAGTTGTTTTCTTTGATTTTAGCATTTTCTTTAGTGAGAGACTTAAGTGTAACACGCAAATGATATAATTCTGTAGACATGTCATTTATTGCATCATTACACTCAGCTTTAGATAAATGTGCAAGGTTTGTAGTGTTTACCTGATTGCTTGAGGAACTTGTCTCTGTTTCATCAGACTTGGCCATTAGGGCTAGATTGACATAGCTGACATCTTCATCTTCATCCAAACCGTCAGCTGCCCAGTCATTCTCTTGTGTAATAAAAGCCCTTTCCTTTTGTTTGAGTAGATCAAAGTATTTTTGCTTATAATCCACAGACTCAAACCTTTTCTTACTGGAATCTGACTTTCTACACTCATTTGCAAAATGCCCTGCCAAGCCACATTTGAAATATTTGAATTTTGACTTATCCACCATGTTTTTATTTGGCTTAGCTGCTCCAAAGTTCTTCTTGAACTTGAGCTTGGCAAATCTTCTTGAAAGAAATGCTAGATGTTCATCAATGTCCTCCATGTCATCTTGGCTCAATGAATCTTCACTTTCTGCAGCTAGCCCCTTACCCTTATTCTCACAGACCTTTGAAGTTGATTCTACAGCTTCCATCTTCACTTCCTTCTCCTTTTCCAGATCAGCAACTAGTGCAATGGATCCTCCTTTCTTCTTTCCTCTCTCCATTCTTTCATCCTGCTCTAACTCAAGCTCATAGGTCTTCAGAATGCCATACAGTCTCTCCAAAGTAAACTCCTTATAATCTTGTGAGTTTCTCAATGAGACTGTCATTGGTTTCCATTCCTTTGGAAGAGACCTGAGAAATTTCAGATTGGAGTCTTTAGTCTGATAGACTCTTCCATGCAACTTAAGAGCATTTAGTAGTTTTTGGAATCTACTAAAAATGTCAGTGAGTGACTCACTTTCTTCATTGTGAAAATGCTCATATTGGTGAATCAGGAGCTGCATTTTATTTTCTCTTACTTGCTCAGTGCCATCACAAATTATCTGTATTGTGTCCCAAACTTCCTTGGCAGTTTTACAGTTGATGATGTTATCAAACATATCTGCATCAACACCATTGAACAGAATGTTCATGGCCTTTTTATCTTTCCTGACTTGTTCAATGTCATGATCAGACCATTCATGCCTTGGCTTTGGAACAGATGGCTCGTTTCCTGTTGCAACTCTCATTGGAACATGAGGGCCTCTTTCTATGTAGTCCACATAGGCCTCATCTTGAGAAAGCATATGAAGATGCATCTTTACCTTCCAATGATGGTAATTATCTTTATCAAGAAAAGGAATCTTGACTCCAACATCTTTCTTGTTCATCTTGCTGAATTGTTTTGATCTTTAAACTCCTTGTAGATTAAGAGCTTGCTCTGATACCAATTGTTAGTCCCTTAACAATATAGCAAGAATTACAGAAGGGGGGTTGAATGGAATTCTTGAACCTTTTTATTGAATTAAAAATGTTCAACTCGATTATAGATATATTTGTTTTGATTAGCACAATGCGGAATGTAAACTTAATTAAATCAAAACATAAGTAATTAAAAACAAGAGTCTTTAAAAACTTTCTGGTGGATTTAAACAATTCCACCAGAGATATATATAATATATCGAGAGGACTTTGTGTGCAGAAATGCTCACAGTTGCTTACAAATGGAACTATTGAGAATACAGAAAATGCTAATAATTCTTCTTACAAAGATTTCTCTGTTTTGTGTTTCTCAGCTATCTCAGTTATTTTTCTATTTGCTACTCTCTTGGTTTATATAATACCAAGATTACAAAGTCAAAAAGACTGAACAAATATAAAATCTAACAGTCTTAAGCTTTGCTGCTTTTCGGCCTCTATTACCCAGTTAATGGGCTTCCACAGTGTGTTTGTATACATCTCGACGGCTGTGTGTCAGCTTTCACTATTCAACTGCTGTTTGAATTCTTCATATGATCATCCGTCGACTTTCAGAACATCCGTTGATGGTTTAATTGATCATCCGTCGACTGCTATATTAAACATCCGTTGATAGTCATTTAATCATCCGTCGGTAGCTATTTTGGCACTTGACTCTATTTCACTTATGCAGAATTACAAGATATCATTTATGTACAATTAATCAACTTATTCTGCATATCTAGTTAAAGTCAACATGACTTATATGCTACTACAGATTCTATACAAAGGTGCATACATAACTGTGCTACAAACTTATTATTACATAAGCTACTCACTCGATCGATAATAAGTTAATCATCCGTCGGGATTATAATGAGTTATCCGTCGAGTGCTACATTATTTCACTAAGTAAAATCTACTTAGATGTTTTGTTTATGAAATCATCAAGTACACAACATATGCACAACATACCCCGTGGTCCTTCCTTGCATAAAATGCAGCATGTTCTGATGAATTACAAAACTGAGATCCACATACTCTTCATTCAGAATCCCCCATAGCAAAATAGCACGATCCACAGGAATCTCGTGCGAGTGCGAAGATGGCATGATATTTGGACACACAAACAGGTTCCACGCCCTAGCATACCGGTTCGTACATGAAGAAGGAAATGTAAGCTTATCATTCGTGCCCGCGTTGTACTTCCACTCTGTGCTAGGAACACACAACTCAGCCATAATATAATCCAAATTAAAATCCTCCCTCGTCTTTTGCACCCAATCCTTAGCAGTAGGCTTCCTCGAGGGTTGATTGAAAACCCTACAAATAGCCTCAAGAGTATAATCAACCGCCAACCCACGAACCACAGAAAACCCATTTTTATCCGCCTTGGCATTTGCATAAAATTCCCGCATAATGCTCAACATAACTGTAGCGGGTGTCTCACAGAAAGTCTGCCATCCAAACTCAATAATCATCTCCAAGAGCTTCTCATCCTTCACCGTGGGAAAGAAACCCCTTTCCTTCACAATCGACTTAGACATCTGTTATTCCCTAACAATACAACAAGAATTATAGGAGGGGGGTTGAATGTAATTCTGGCTACTTTTTTAAATTTAAAGAATGTGCTAACTTGATAAATATAACAGTGTTTGATTAGCAATGGTGTGGAATAAAAGAGTGATAGAAATCAAAACACTAAGTAATAAAAACACAAGCTTTTAAAACTTTCTGGTGGATTTGAAAGTATCCACCAGAGATATGTATATTAATTGAGAACCCTGTGAAGCTTTGAATAGCTCACAGCTGCTTTACAAGTTTGAACAAACAAAACTACAGAGAAATGCTTACAGAATACAGCTTGATCATGTGATTTCTTTCCCTGCCTTGTACTTTAACACCAATCTTTCAGAAAGATGTCTGTGAGCATCAATTCCTCTTACTTCTTCCAGTTCATCCAAGTAGAGGTTTAAATATGAAAATTCTATGATATTACAGATATATAAAAGATCTTGCTTGTTGACTGTAGATTTAGATTTGGTTAAGGTCTTGGTTCTGAGAGTTACAGGCTTGCTTTTCTTGGTTGATCTTATCTTTTTTTTCTTTGGCTTGTTGAAGATAGGTAAATTTAGTTCAGGAATTGTCAAACTATCCCAGTCCATTGGCTCATACTTTGGAATTATAGGCTCACCATGAAAATTCTTAAGTGGGTCCACCTTGAATTCTTCATGTACCATTGAGGGCTTGGATGTCTGATTTAAAGTTGTAGACTTTTTGGGAATGTAGTCTTCCATTTTATCATCACTAAAGTCTAATTTTCTTTTGAAATGGATCTTGTATCTGAATCTTCTTTTCTGTTGTGATGCATTTTCTGATCTTGAGGTTCAGTAATCACAGATGGTTGTGTAGAAATCTCAGTTGTAGTCTTCACAGCTTGAAGTTTGGCCAAGATAGCAGCTTGCTCCTTCTTTTGTTTGAGCTTCTTAGCATCTAAGGCAGCCTGCTTCTTTTCTTGCCTGATTCTTTCCTTCTCTTCCTTCTTAGCTTCTACAAACTGAGGATGTCCAGCCACCACACAGATTTCCTTACCATTTCTGTAGATTTTGGCAATCCATTTTTAAGTACTGAATCAGTTGTATCTTTGAAAAATGAAATTGACCTAGCCAATAGCTTCTTCTCATCTGGCCTAAGTGTCTCAAACACAAGATCCACATGATTTTTATCTGAGAACTTTGAGTAGTTTCTTTTAGGCTTCAAGATTAGATTTGCTTTTGGAGATTTTATGCATGAGGTTTGGCATTTTTCCAAGTTGCCCAGACTCATTTCATGTACTGAGATTTATTTGACTTGAGAGTGGTGCTGAAAGGTCTTGTTTGGCTTCTGTAGCTGGCCAAATTTCTCCTGAATAGATGCATCAATCTTCTTCCATTTTTCATCTAGTTCCTTCTCAACAGCTGCAACATCAAGCATCTTGGGATTTATCTTTGAATCAAGTTTAGCAGCTACTATTTGGATCTGATCAATGCTGTCCAATACTGGTGGCTTTGGCAGAGTAATTTATGGAAAAATTACTTGACTTATTTGAACATTTACCACATGCTTCCCCTCACTGGTTGACTCTGCTTGATTGACCTGGATTGTTGAATCTTTCTCCCCTTTTTGTTATCATCAAGTAGAGTGGAGGTAGAAGTTTGTGCAACCACCAGCTTTTGCAGCAACTGAGTTTGCTGTGCTTGATATAGTTGGATACCTGTGAGAGATGCTTCTATTGCAGTTAGCCTTGCAACTAGGGAATCCACTTTAGTGACAAGATCAAAATTCTTCCTTAGCTATCTTTTAATGTCAAGCATTGTTGCATCTGGAAGTTTAGCATCTAATCTTTCAGAGACATCCTTCTTTACTTGGTCAATCTCAGTTTTAATAGAAGTGACATCCTGATTGTGTTGATGAGTTTGGATTTGATGTAATTGTAGAGATTTGAGATGTTCCTGTAAGAGCTTCCTGGTGTTAGCATCTGTTGTGGATTGAAGAGCATTATGTGTCTCTTGAATTTGATGGATGAGAGTGGTCTTGAAGTGTTGAACATCACATTCCTTGGAAAATGCCCAGGAAGGCAGGCCAGATCTAGAGATGGGGCCTTCTTCTCCCCCTATGTTCATTGATTCTCCTTCATCATCATCTTCATCTCCAAAGAACTCTTCAGACCCACTAGCTTCATAGTCAATGTCATCACCAGCTGTAGAAGGCATGGAGGTGATAACATCATTGGCTCTCTGTATGGATTCAGTTGTATGGACCAAGTTGAGCATCTGTTCTGCAGCCACATTGCCCTGTTTAGCTAGAACTTGATATGCGGACATATGGTGAGTAAATGCCTCAACTTTAAAAGAAACAGAGTCTAAAATAGCTTGATATTCTTGCTGAATTAGCTGTTTCTTGTCAGCCTCATTGACATCCATTAACTCACTACAATTGGCTCTTCCCATTCAGATGTACCTGTTTTTCTCTCAATTTCTCCCTGATTTTGCATCAAGGGCTCCCCTTGGCTTCCTACCCTCACACCCTCACCTTCACCATCTAAGGTGGGACTCCCCTCACTCACTTTTTCCAGACCTGAAGAAATGGTCTGCATTGGTTCACTCTTTTCCTCTCCTTTTGCCTGGGAACAACCCAGCCTCTCCCTCAATTCACTCCCTGCCCTTAGTCCTAAGAGTGATTATACTACTACTAGGTCATCTGCACTTGTGACAATTGTTGGGATTTGAAGTTTTGCAGAAAGTACCGACGGATAAGGAACATCCATCGGGATAGTAGTTAGGCTAGCCGACGGATAACTGCTGTTAGGAAAACCCGTCAGGATACAATAACTACTCGACGAATGAACAATATCCACTGGGATAGAAGAAATGAATGAGTTTGGAATGGAGACTATTGTAGACTCTATGCAGATTGATAAAATTTAGGCACAAATGTCTCAATAGACTCAGAAAGAATTGGCAAGTGAGCCAACAAATCATCTAAAAGATGATGCTCACTCGCTTGGATTTTTGGCTTCTCCAATAAAGTTAAAGATGGAGAATTTGGAAGTGATGTATGAATCATGTCTACATCCAGTGAGTGTGTGGGTGAATTTGATGTTTCAGGTGCTTCAATATTAATGATTTTGGTTGTGACTCCACATTTATTGGAGTCACATCAAGTTGACTTTGAGATGGTGCAGCGACTAAGTCTTTAGCTCCAGTTTGCACTGTGTATGTTCCCTGTGCATCCCCAAGGGTTTTAGATCTTTTCTTCCTGGCATAAGTTTGTGGTGAACTTGTGTCCCTTACCCTCTTAGAGGGAAATTAATAAGGTTCTTATAAGAAAATAATGATGTATTTGCATGGTTGGCAGCAGATATGCCCGGTATAGACCCTGGACTGATTACCCACAAGTTGAATGTGGATCCTAATCAAAAGAGCTTAAAGCACACTACTAGAAATAGTAGAATAGACATCGCCTCTTAAACATCGGTTGTTGTTTGCACCGATGTAAAAGGTGCTTTATACATCGGTTTCAATCAACCGATGTCTCTTTGTAAGATACACATCGGTTTTTTAGCCCAACCGATGTTATAAGTATGTTTTAAAAAATTTATCAAGCGCGCCTCCCTGTTTTCCCCCTTAACCAAATAATTCATTCCCTCTTGAAAATTTCCCCCTTATTTTTCAACTTAGAAAAATTTCAAGTCAAATATCTCCCCCTATTTTCAACGTAACATTAGAAGTTAAAATTCACACACTACTAAAACATAAAATATAAACCATAAAATCAAACATATCCAAACTCTCATCTCTCTCCTCTCTCACTTTATAGTCGACTGAAGAACAGCTCTAGATCTCTCTCTCTGCTCAACTGTGCTCTCCATCTCTCTGTCTCTACTCGAATGCTCTCTTTCTGCGTTCTTGATAAGTGGCATTTTATACCACTTAGAGCGTCTTAAAATGGCTTAAATTGGTGTCTTGAAATCAAGTATTTTATGTATTTGATGCGTTTTTCTAGTGTTTATGCATTTCAGGGTTTTAGTTGCATTTCGGGGGAGGAATCATCAAGAATAAGTCTTGGCATGTGTTCACCATTGCGAGAGGAAAGAAACGGGCAGATTACGGCGAAGAAATGGAGCGAAATCAGAATTTTTCCAGTAGAGGTCTGAGCGCCCGCTCAGCATTGCTGAGCGGCCGCGCAGCAAGCTGAGCGCCCGCTCAGCTATGCTGAGCGGCCGCGCAGGGTCGGAAAAAAAAGACAAATTATTTTAGGACTTCTACTTCTGTTTGGTTTCCACTTCTATGTAATCTGAGTTTTATGGGACTATTATATAAGTAGATTTGAGACGTTTTCACAAGTGTGGATTGAAGAAGATTGTGTTTTTACGCAAGGAGCGAAGGAGATAAGGAAGAAGACCGATTTAGCACACCGCAACGAAGAGGAAGCATATATTCTTGTGATTCTTGTTTCGTTGTAACATTGGATGCTAGTTTTCTTGCTTTGAACTTATTTACTCTTCTGACGTACTCTGTTTTAATATAATTAGTTTAGTTATTATTTTCTTGTGTTTGTTTATCATGATTTCATATGAACCCATGATGACGATAAGTGCTATTATGGGCTAATCGTGATCATGGGGTTGCAACGGATTTATTATGGAATTCTTTAGTTAATTGTTTAATACTTTAGTATGTGATGATTGCATGATATCTAGTATTGGTTGTGCGTATTCGTCTTATGTGCGTCGCGAACATATAAGATAGGGTGTTAATCTCTTGTGAAGCGACGGTGGATCTTGAGATTTAGAACTTGCCATGCTAGCATAGGTTCATGTACGTTGTGCATGATTAGTGGGTAACTCTAACAGTTTTATTTGCCCTATGTAATCAAAAGGAATAACTTGTGCTTAAATCGTTGTGTTGTCAATTTCTGTAGACATATGGGAACTCAACATAATTGATGACTATTCAACTTCTATCTTAATTGTGGATGCTTGGTAGAATGGTATTAGTACAATGAAAGTTGGCTTTTATCAGTTTCGTATTATTCGATTAATATCATCACTGTCTCATGCTAAAGGAATTAACAATGGCTATAGAAGGAAGTAATAATGAAGTTGTGATCTCATGAGTGTTTTATTATTGATGAATTGAAGTGTTAGTTAAGTGATTAATTAAGTAGTTAATTATAGTTAATATTTAATCAATAATTTTAAGTGTTAGTGTCTTAACATTGAGAAGTAATCATACATTGGTGAGTGAGTTTAATTAGACAATAATTTAGTCTGAGTCTCTGAGGGAACGAACTAGAAAGTATTCTATATTACTTGCGAACGCGTATACTTGCGTGAATATTAGTGCGTGTTTTCGCCCTAACAAGTTTTTGGCGCCGCTGCCGGGGACTCAGCGTATTTGTTTAGTTTATGTACTTACCATCATTGGTCATTAGGACTCAGTGATTAGGACGTAGTAGTTACTTATTTTTTTCCGGTTGTATTTCAGGTACTTTAGCAAGCGTTTATGCAAACTCGTTCTCGTGCTCGCAAGAGGACTTTAGATACAGCTGAGGAGACAGACGAAGTTCTTGATATTCCGGAGAAGTTAGATTTTGAGGATTCGAATTCAGGAACTGAGCAGAAAGAACCAGTAAATATGGGAGATCGTATTGTTCAAGCTGATCCAGCTCTTATGGATTTTTCTCGGCCTAAAATTGATGACATTCAGTCAAGCATCCTTCATCCGGCTATTCAAGCTAACACCTTTGAAATCAAGCCGGGCACTATTCAGATGGTGCAGAATTCTGTTTCTTTTGGAGGAGTGGCAACTGAAGACCCCAACATGCACATAAGGAATTTTGTCAAGATCTACAGCACTTTTAAGTATAATGGCGTGACTGATGAGGCTATCAAGTTGAGGCTTTTCCCATTCTCACTGAGGAACAAGGCTAAAGACTGGTTACATTCTGAACCAGCTGGGTCCATCACTACGTGGCAAGATCTTGCACAAAAGTTTCTGGTGAAGTTTTATCCGATGGCAAAGACTGCTGCTATGAGGAGTGCTCTTACTTAGTTTGCGCAGCAACCTACAAAATCTATGTGCGAGGCTTGGGAACGCTACAAGGAAATGTTGAGAAAATGTCCACATCATGGAATGCCGGATTCGATGGTGATCACTGGTTTCTATAATGGTTTGGGGGCCCAATCTCGGCCCATGCTCGATGCAGCAGCTGGAGGCGCCTTATGGGATAAAAGCTATACTGAGGCGTATAATCTTATAGAGACGATGGCTGCAAATGAGCATCAAAACCCAACTCAGAGGATGACGTCAGGCAAGGTAGCAGGTATTCTGGAAGTTGATGCAGCCACCGCTATTGCAGCCCAGCTCCAAGCGCTATCAATGAAGGTTGATTCTCTGGCTACGTATGGAGTTAATCAAATAGCTAGGGTTTGTGAGCTTTGTGCAGGTTCTCATGCTACGGATCAGTGTTCTCTTATCAACGAATCTGTTCAGTATGTGAATAATTATCAGCGACAACAGCAGCCTGTGCCAGCGACCTATCATCCTAACAACAGAAATCATCCAAATTTCAGCTGGGGGAATAATCAGAATGCTATTCAGCCACCATATCAGCAAGGAGTGAGTAAACAGTTTAACCCACCTGGATTCCAGCAACCACAACAGTATGCTACAAGGCAATCATATCCTCAATAGGGAAGTGCAGCTGCACCTACTAGTGCTGATTTTGAGGAACTTAAGCTGTTGTGCAAGAGTCAGGCGGTTTCTATCAAGACCTTGGAAAATCAAATCGGTCAATTAACCAATGCAGTGCTCAATCGTCAACCTGGCACTCTTCCCAGTGACACGGAAGTACCAGGCAGGAAGGAAGCTAAAGAGCAAGTCAAGGTTATTACCTTAAGGTCTGGAAAAGTAGCTGATGCTGAAAAGGCAAAAGAAGTAGAAGCTGAAATTAGAGGTGAAGAATCTACGCAAAAGGAGAAAGCGGCGGAACCAAGGAAGACTACTGTTGAACACACTCTGCCTGAGGCTAATACATGGGAGAAACAGCTCTATCATCCACCACCTTTTCCTAAGAGATTGCAGCAACAAAAGCTGGATAGACAGTTCGGGAAGTTTCTGGAGGTGTTCAAGAAACTTCACATCAATATACCTTTCGCGGAGGCTCTGGAACAAATGCCCAGTTATGCGAAGTTTATGAAGACTATTCTTTCAAGGAAGGTGAAACTGGATGACCTTGAAACCGTTGCTCTCACGGAAGAATGCAGCGCTGTTCTGCAGCAAAAGTTACCACCAAAACTGAAAGATCCAGGAAGCTTCACCATTCCTTGCACCATTGGCAATCTGACTTTTGACAAGTGCCTTTGTGATTTGGGAGCAAGCATTAATCTGATGCCGTTGTCGATCTTTAAAAAGCTGGATCTGCCTGATCCAAAACCCACATACATGTCGCTACAATTGGCTGACCGTTCCATCACTTACCCAAGGGGCATAGTTGAGGATGTGCTCGTCAAGGTGGATAAGCTCTTCTTTCCAGCAGATTTTGTTATTCTGGATTTTGAGGAAGATAAGAAGATTCCCATAATCTTGGGAAGGCCTTTCTTGGCTACTGGCCGTACCTTGATAGATGTGCAAAAAGGTGAACTTACTATGCGGGTCCAAGATCAGGATGTGACCTTCAACGTATTCAAGGCAATGAAATTCCCTACAGAAGATGAGGAGTGCTTAAAAGTGGATGTGATTGATTCTGTGGTTACTTCGGAACTCGATCACATGCTAAAGTCTGATGCATTGGAAAAGGCCTTAGTGGGGGATTTTGACAGCGATGATGAAGATAACAACGAGCAATTACAATATCTGAACGCTTCTCCCTGGAAGCGAAAGCTAGACATACCATTTGAATCTCTTGGTACTTCAGACCTTAAGAACGCTGAAGGGAAGCTCAAACCATCAATAGAGGAAGCACCTACCTTGGAGCTCAAGCCATTACCTGAGCACTTGAGGTATGCTTTTTTAGGTGATTCATCTACGTTACCTGTTATTATTTCATCTGACCTTTCAGGTAGTGAAGAAGACAAGCTCTTAAGGATTTTGAGAGAATTCAAATCGGCTATAGGATGGACCATAGCAGACATCAAGGGGATAAGTCCTTCATATTGTATGCATAAAATTCTGCTAGAGGAAGGTAGTAAGCCAACTGTGGAACAACAGCGAAGACTGAATCCCATCATGAAGGAGGTGGTGAAGAAAGAAATTCTGAAATGGCTAGATGCAGGCATCATTTATCCTATTTCTGACAGCTCGTGGGTGAGCCCCGTACAATGTCTACCTAAGAAGGGAGGTATCACTGTGGTCGCAAATGAAAAGAATGAGCTCATCCCTACTCGAACAGTTACAGGATGGAGAGTATGCATGGATTATAGAAAATTGAACAAAGCCACAAGGAAGGATCACTTCCCTCTTCCATTTATTGATCAGATGCTTGACAGATTGGCAAGTCATGAGTATTTTTGTCTTCTAGATGGTTATTCCGGGTATAATCAGATTTGTATTGCACCAGAGGATCAGGAAAAGACTACCTTCACTTGTCCATTTGGCACGTTTGCTTTTCGCAGAGTTTCATTTGGGTTATGTGGCGCCCCGGCCACCTTTCAGAGATGTATGATGGCTATATTCTCTGACATGATTGGAAATAACGTCGAAGTGTTCATGGATGACTTCTCCGTCTTTGGACACTCATATGATGAATGTTTGAATAATCTGCGAGCCGTACTCAAAAGATGCGTGGAAACTAATTTGGTGCTCAATTGGGAGAAATGTCATTTTATGGTGCGTGAAGGCATTATACTTGGGCATAAGGTCTCTAGCAAGGGTCTGGAGGTGGACAAGGCCAAGGTGGGAGTCATTGAAAATCTTCCCCCACCTAATTCTGTGAAAGGAATCCGTAGTTTTCTTGGTCATGCGGGTTTTTATCGGCGATTCATCAAGGACTTTTCAAAGATATCTAAGCCGTTGTGCAATTTGCTTGAGAAAGATGTGCCTTTCAAATTTGATGATGAATGTTTGGCAGCATTCGAGACTCTCAAGAAGAGTTTGATCACTGCACCAGTTATTACAGCACCAGATTGGACAGAACCGTTTGAGATGATGTGTGATGCAAGTGATTATGTGGTAGGTGCAGTTCTGGGACAGCGCAAGAAAAATCTCTTCCATGTGGTCTACTATGCGAGTAAGACTTTAAATGGTGCCCAATTGAACTACACCACTACTGAGAAGGAGCTTTTGGCTATAGTCTTTGGTTTTGAGAAATTTCGATCTTATCTGCTTGGTACGAAAGTAACAGTATTCACTGATCATGCAGCTATTCGCTATCTGGTTTCCAAGAAGGATTCGAAGCCGAGACTCATTCGTTGGGTGCTTTTACTTCAGGAATTTGAGTTAGGGATCAAAGATAGAAAAGGTACTGAGAATCAAGTAGCCGACCATCTCTCTAGGTTGGAGAATCCCGATTCTACTTCCCAAGATAGGACGTTAATCAATGAATCTTTTTCGGATGAGCAGTTGTTTGCAATTCAGGAGGAAGAACCATGGTTTGCAGATATTGTAAACTATCTCGTCAGCAATATAATGCCTCCTAATTTGACATCCGCTCAAAAGAAGAAGTTTCTGCATGAGGTGAAGTGGTATATGTGGGATGAACCATATTTGTTTAGACAGGGAGCTGACCAGATCATCAGGAGATGTATTCCGTTCTGTGAGACGGAGGGGATATTACGAGACTGCCATTCCACGGTTTATGGTGGACACTATGGTGGTGAGAAAACGGCAGCTCGTATTCTGCAAGCAGGGTTTTTCTGGCCTACTTTGTTCAAGGATGCTCATCAGTTTGTTTTAAGGTGTGATCGTTGCCAAAGAGTGGGAAATTTGTCAAGGAAGGATGAAATGCCATTAAATATGATGCTTGAAGTCGAGGTCTTTGATGTATGGGGAATCGATTTCATGGGGCCTTTTATCTCGTCTTGCAATAATCAGTACATCTTGCTGGCAGTCGATTATGTCTCAAAATGGGTCGAAGTTAAAGCTTTATCGACAAATGATGCAAAGGCAGTGCTAAATTTTCTTCATAAGCAAATTTTCACAAGGTTTGGAACATCTCGGGTAATCATAAGTGATGAAGGATCGCATTTTTGCAACCGTAAGTTCACTTCTATGATGCAGCGTTATAATGTGAATCATCGAGTAGCTACTGCCTATCATCCGCAAACAAATGGTCAAGCGGAAGTGTCTAACAGAGAGATAAAGCGCATTCTAGAGAAGGTTGTTTGTCCGTCAAGGAAGGATTGGTCTTTAAAGCTCGATGAAGCTGTTTGGGCTTACAGAACAGCATACAAAACTCCACTTGGGATGTCACCGTTTCAGTTGGTGTACGGTAAGGGATGTCATCTGCCGGCGGAGCTTGAGCATAAGGCCTACTGGGCATTGAAGAAGTTGAACCTGGATTTAGATGCAGCTGGTAAGAAAAGAATGCTTCAGCTTAATGAACTTGATGAATTTCAACTTCAAGCATACGAAAATAACAAAATGTATAAGGAAAAGGTGAAGAGGTGGCACGATAGGAAGCTGCATCCAAAGTTATTTGTGCCAGGGCAACAAGTTCTCTTATTCAACTCTCGGCTCCGACTTTTTCCTGGGAAGTTGAAATCAAGGTGGTCTGGACCTTTTATTGTAAAAACTGTGTTTCCACATGGAGCGGTGGAAATTTTTGAGAATGATCCGGACCAAGCATTCAAGGTTAACGGTCAACGGTTGAAGCCTTACTATGGGGACATGGCAAACCGAGAAGTGGTTAGTGCCATTTTGTTGACTACTTGAGAAGGGTACGAAACGTCAAGCTAATGACGAAAAAGAAGCGCTGCGTGGGAGGCAACCCATGAATTGTTGTTACAGGAACCCTTAGAAGTTAATAACCTATCCAAAAACACAAAAAAAATCAGAAAACAGGGACTGAAATTTTTTTTTTCCAGTGACCCCCTGAGCGCCCGCTCAGCTTTGCTGAGCGACCGCGCAGCAAGCTGAGCGCCCGCTCAGTTTTGCTGAGCGACCACTCAGGGGTCGAGTACCAGAATTTTTTTTCAGTTCAGAAAAAAAAAACACAAAAACAGTTTTAGCCCATAAACCCACGATTTGTTCCCACTACCCCATCATTTTACTCCTTAATTCCCAAACCCTAATCTAATCCACACCCTATATATACATACACCTATCCTACATATCTCCCACAAAACTTCCTACACTTAAACCCTCTCACAAACATCAAAAATCAGTTCTTACACACTTTTATTCACGAATCAATGGCACCCAAGAGAGCACGCACTATTGACAGCAGCACCACAGTTCCTACTGCTGATTCATCGAGGGGTACTGCTGCAAGGCCTCGGTTAACTGACAGAGCTGCGGAGGAGGAGTACACTAGGCTGTTGGGGAAGCCGATTCTGAAGGAGAGGGGGTTTTTACCATCAGGGAGGGATGGTGAGTTGCTGCCCATGATTACAGAGAAGGGGTGGATAGCTTTTTGTGAGTCACCCGAAGCAGTACCGATGAGCGTTGTTCGCGAGTTCTACGCGAACGCGAAGGCCGAAAAGAATGGGTTTTCTGTGGTTCGTGGGCTGACGGTTGATTATCATCCTGCGGTGATTCGCCGTGTGATTGGACAGCGAGAGAGGAAGCCCGAGGAGGAGAACTGGAATGAAAAGACTGCTGAGGATTTTGACTTGGATTTGATTTGTGCGACTCTCTGTCGACCGGGCACAGTTTGGACCTGCAGGACCGGCACTAATGAGTATCGTCACTTTCCGGCGATCGCCATGAATAGGTATGCCCGTGCATGGAATGCATTTATTTGTGCTAATATTTTGCCTTCTTCGCATGCACACGAGGTCACAGTTGAGAGAGCACAGTTGTTGTGGGGAATTCTGAATGAGGAATACTATATGGACCTTGGTGAGTTTATCTACCAAGGAATTCTGAAGTTTTTGAGGGGAGCGAAGCATATGAACATCCCTTATGCATCTACGGTTACGAAGCTATGCCGAGCAGTGGGAGTGAACTGGCCGGCTCATGAGCAGTTGCAGTTGCCAGCAGCTCCGATTGATTCTGGCACTCTGAATGGGATGCAGGAGTGGACCGGTGGTGAGCCTGAGGAGCATGGGCTGGGTTATCATCTTCCAGGAGGGCGTCCAGCACGAGGTGCTACTATGGCTAGGCCAGGGCGTGATGAGGCTGGTTCTTCGAGAGCTCAAGAGGGTGCTGGGATGGTTGATGCCCAGTATAGGAGGCTTTCACGGTGGATGGATGCCATGTATGAGAGGCAGAGCAGGTTTGCTCAGGAGCTCACCCTTGCGTTAGGGACTGCTTTTCGAGGCCTTGGAGCTGATATCCAGTGGCCAGTTTTTGGTGAGGACTCTGCATACCCGCCGCCTGATACTCCACCCACTGAGGGTGATGATGATGATGACTCCGAGTAGGTATACCCTGTGTTCCTTTCTACTACTTTCACTGAGGACAGTGAAGATTTTTAGTTTGGGGGTGGTAGTTAAGGAATATTGTGTGTGTGTCATTTAGTTGCATATTCATGATAGTTTAGTTCATATAGTTGCATAATTTATGCCATATAGTTTTTATTTTTTTTATGAATGTCATGTAGCTCATGCATGTACCATGATCCCTTTTGCAATGATTTATCGACTGAATTGTGATATTGATGCGAGTGTAGTGATAGCATTAAAGTGATATGAAGTTGTGTAGGTTGATATGCATGCTAGTAACAATTGTAAGTCCACTAAGTCTTAGAGAATGCGTAAGGGCTAGATTGTTGTTATGATGTGGTTGTTTTCAAGGTTAATCTACTTATTATGCTTAGAATTCGATTATAGGTTCTTAATGATAAAGGCATGAAAAAGAAAAAAAAATTTGGAGAAAAAAATATGGAAGTTGTTGCTAGGTGTCAAATGTCTAGTAGCCGGCTCGCATATGGTGCGAGTAGTCTAGGGTTGAGCAAGATGGAGCGAAACGCACTTGCTCAGAAGTTAAAAAAAAAAAAAAAATTGCATAATTGAACAAGAGTGGGCTCTTTGGTATTCGAGTTATTAAGTTCTTAGGGGACTTTGTGCCTAGTGACCTAAGGCTTTTAGAGTCTGGGATCCGCTAACCTAACGCTCGTTACATGGATACCATTGTATAAGTCTTTTGTGGACCTCACTCATTGCACGGTCAAATAAGCATTTGAGTTATAAATAAAAAGCACGATTCCGTAGTAAGCTCCAGAGTTCTTGTAGTGTTGTATATCACTTTGTGCCTAGAATTTTTTATTCTTTGTATAATCGTAGGATTGCCTTGAGGATAGTCTAGTCATAGTAATTGGTCTAGTTCCGAAGCATATCTGTTAAGCATTTGCACACACCACGTTCTGGCTGTATGTCCGTTTGCATGAGTTTATTGATCTTTAGTTGTCTAACTGCATTCGTTGAGATGTGACAATTTGGTTGGTTAATTGTAGTAAGGGGGATCGCTGCATTTTCATATAGATTGCATTCATGCATGTTTTTATTTGTTTTTGAGTCTGTGACGCTTGAGGACAAGCATCGATTTAAGTTTGGGGGTGTGATAAGTGGCATTTTATACCACTTAGAGCGTCTTAAAATGGCTTAAATTGGTGTCTTGAAATCAAGTATTTTGTGTATTTGATGCGTTTTTCTAGTGTTTATGTATTTCAGGGTTTTAGTTGCATTTCGGGGGAGGAATCATCAAGAATAAGCCTTGGCATGTGTTCACCATTGTGAGAGGAAAGAAACGGGCAGATTACGGCGAAGAAACGGAGCGAAATCAGAATTTTTCCAGTAGAGGTCTGAGCGCCCGCTCACCATTGCTGAGCGGCCGCGCAGCAAGCTGAGCGCCCGCTCAGCTATGCTGAGCGGCCGCGCAGGGTCGGAAAAAAAAGACAAATTATTTTAGGACTTCTACTTCTGTTTGGTTTCCACTTCTATGTAATCTGAGTTTTATGGGACTATTATATAAGTAGATTTGAGACGTTTTCACAAGTGTGGATTGAAGAAGATTGTGTTTTTACGCAAGGAGCGAAGGAGATAAGGAAGAAGACCGATTTAGCACACCGCAACGAAGAGGAAGCATATATTCTTGTGATTCTTGTTTCGTTGTAACGTTGGATGCTAGTTTTCTTGCTTTGAACTTATTTACTCTTGTGACGTACTCTGTTTTAATATAATTAGTTTAGTTATTATTTTCTTGTGTTTGTTTATCATGATTTCATATGAACCCATGGTAACGATAAGTGCTATTATGGGCTAATCGTGATCATGGGGTTGCAACGGATTTATTATGGAATTCTTTAGTTAATTGTTTAATACTTTAGTGTGTGATGATTGCATGATATCTGGTATTGGTTGTGCGTATTCGTCTTATGTGCGTCGCGAACATATAAGATAGGGTGTTAATCTCTTGTGAAGCGACGGTGGATCTTGAGATTTAGAACTTGCCATGCTAGCATAGGTTCATGTACGTTGTGCATGATTAGTGGGTAACTCTAACAGTTTTATTTGCCCTATGTAATCAAAAGGAATAACTTGTGCTTAAATCGTTGTGTTGTCAATTTCTGTAGACATATGGGAACTCAACATAATTGATGACTATTCAACTTCTATCTTAATTGTGGATGCTTGGTAGAATGGTATTAGTACAATGAAAGTTGGCTTTTATCAGTTTCGTGTTATTCGATTAATATCATCACTGTCTCATGCTAAAGGAATTAACAATGGCTATAGAAGGAAGTAATAATGAAGTTGTGATCTCATGAGTGTTTTATTATTGATAAATTGAAGTGTTAGTTAAGTGATTAATTAAGTAGTTAATTATAGTTAATATTTAATCAACAATTTTAAGTGTTAGTGTCTTAACATTGAGAAGTAATCATACATTGGTGAGTGAGTTTAATTAGACAATAATTTAGTCTGAGTCTCTGAGGGAACGAACTAGAAAGTATTCTATATTACTTGCGAACGCGTATACTTGCGTGAATATTAGTGCGTGTTTTCGCCCTAACATTTCTCTCTCTCTCTCTCTCTCTCTCTCTCTCTCTCTCTCTCTCTCTCTCTCTCTCTCTCTCTCTCTCTCTCTCTCTCTCTCTTTCTTTATGTTCTCATAGAAGTTTAATGGGTCGTAGGAGGTTGTTCAAGTAGGAGTTTCAAGCTTAAGTTTAAAGCTAAGATGGAGGTTATATCTAAGTCGGTGGTCAAAACTTGTATTGGGTAAGCTTCAAACCCTAATTTTAGAGTTGGGGATTTAAATTTGAAACCCAAATTTTGTATTTTTTTTAATTAGTTTAGTGATTTCTTTAATTGAGTATTTCTAATGCTATATTTTGACAGCTATGGCTGCGAATCCGTTGAGAGTGAATTTGACGTTTAATACTATTCAGAAGGCGATTGGGTGGACGGACTGCGCTAAAGCGGCCATTTGTCGGGTTTGGTGTCGTTGATTGTTGTGCCGTTGTTGTTGTATGTTATTTATCCACGGAGTATTTCAATCTTGATGATTTTTATTTTTTATAAAGCAGTTTTACTATGTTTATATTTTGATACTTGTTACAAAAACTACCCTCTGTGCGTCATCTGTATAACATTAATGGCTTACTAAACACCAGTCAAATACTAATTTGTTGACTTGACGTGCATACTCGATCATAATTTAGTTTGATGAACATTGTAAATGAATCTGGATTTGAATTTATCATATATCCCTGTTCATGTCTTTTGTTAATAGAGCTACTTTTTGATTTTCCGGTGTGTAGTATAGACTACTACCATAGTGAATCTTTGATTGGGTGGATGAAACTTAATCTGGCTTCATTATTATGAAATAAACCAATATATTGATAGGAGTTGGATGAACCCCAAAGAAAGCTGAACCAATCTGAAGCTCAGACAATAGGTACATTACTAATAAAAATGTTTTTCCCTCTATTATGAACTAAAAGATATGATATTTTAACTGTCTATTGACAACGAGGAAGTAAACAAAGGGACTTGTCTATTTGTGGTGGTGTTCGCTCAATCGGATCAGATCTTACTCGCACATGATAGGCAAATATGATGCATATCAGAACGGATCCATCAGGAGTGACCATACTGTTGGAACATTGAAAGAGCCTCGGACCCCCACAAGTAGAGCTCAGGTTTGTCTGGTCACTTCTTCAAATTTACCAAGTAACAAATATTTTGCTTTCTGATTTTCTACTTCTGACAAAATATATAATCTCACTTCTCTAAATCATTATTGTTTCTTCTGAATGCATTCGAGTAGTTGAGCTCTGCAAGGAACTGACTTTTTATTATGCTCAAGGCCTACCAAGTTAAAATAGCTGCAAATTCTACCCAGTTACACGACTATTGAAACAAAAATGATTTTTGTATTCCTTTGATAGTTAAATAAATAGCTTACCATGATTTAAGTACTATTAGTGTTGGAAATAAGACTGTTGTTGTTGCATCATACATGCTAGTAATAGAGTGATAATGTTTTTAAAATCTTCTTGCTACCTTTGTAGCCTGCTTCCCGGGGTTTCCAAGAGCGTAGACAGTACCGAAAGATAATATTTGCAGTGGGAGTGGTTGAAAAGGCAATACTACGTTGGCGTATGAAGGGTAAAGGTTTTTGCGGTGTTCAGGTTCTAGATGAAGCTACCGAAGATCCAGAACAAGAAGGTGAAGTAGAGGAATTCTTTAAAGCTAGCAGGAAACAGGCTGAAGAGCATATTGAGAGATCTGTTGTACGTGTTCAGGCCATGTTTCATTCTAAGCGAGCTCAAGAAGATTACAGTAGAATGAAACTAGCACATAACAAAGCCAATGTAAGCAATTTCAATGATATAGACATTATATACTGTAGTTGGGAAAGTTAAACCTATATACGTTAACATACTTTACCAATTTTTTTGTGTAGATTGAATATGAGGGGCTTCTCAATACCGACACTGAAATGGGTTAATTTAGCACAAGTTAAAGGGTACTTGCCATCCTCAAGCTGCTGTACCGGTGACTAGACAACTTATAACTGGTCCCTTTTGTTAAATATAACATGTAGTTTCTGTACTAAACAACTTATAACCGGTCCCTATTATTAAATATATCATGTTTGTAAATTTTGTACGTAGATTACTGAAGGAAGTTGGATACCTGTAACTCCTTTATACGTTTTTGCAAAAATGAGAGCTTCATGATTGTAAGGTTGATCTTGTGTTAGCATTCACGGATCTTTATGGAGCAGGTGAGCAATTGATTTCTTCTCTTCTTTGTGCATGCGTGAGCGTGAGTTTGAGCGAACTAAGTAGCATAATTCGTGGAATTTAATTTGTGCAGTATCCGGAGATGGACTTTTCGAATGCAAAATTTGCCTGAGTGCTGATTTTGGGGAAACAATTTGTTGGACAGGTGATAAGTAAGGGTTGTTTTTGGATGTGGTTTAATATTTTAGTAAATTAGTCTTTTGCTATATTTTTAATGGGTTTCCTTGGGAACTTATTCTACTATGTGATCTTTTGACTCCCCTGGTTATCTCTAATAATGAATCCCCTGTGGTTTTCTGATGGTAATAATATGTTGCTGCCTGCTATTCCTGCAGAAGTTTCAGGAACATCATTAGCAGCTTTACTTCTATGAGATGGATGGAGTGTATGTTAATTTTTGACATGGGCCACTGGTATATGTATTTATTTTAAAACTTGAAACTATGATAGCTACTTAGCGGATTTGTTGTGCATGTACCGACTATATCTATCTGAAGGGTTTTTAGCACATAAACGTAGCGAAAACGTAAACTTAAATCTTAAAAAAACTGAAACCCTCTGCAGGATCCATGCAAAAAATAATATTTAATTTGTAGTTCAGCATGTTTACCTTAAGAAGCTTTACGTTAATGGAAAGATGGAGGTCTTTAATAGCGATCCAAGAACGATGAACGAAGATCCTTAGCAGCTGCTCCTCAAGCGTGAAGCACTCCACCGGTATCCACCAAGATAACGATGTAATGAATGAGGAGGAGATGGAGAGAATTAGGGTTTTGTAAATCTTTTTGGTTGAGGCAAAAATAGGGTCTATAATAGTATATTTATAGGCAAAATTTTCAGCTGAAAATTTTCCCATAAAATATTATTATTATTAACCCTTTATTATTCTCACTAATAATTAAAACACCTTTTAATTATTAATCCTTTTTCTAAACTCTTTAGAAATAATTCTCTCACTTGATTTAATTTCCAAAAATTAAATTCTTAATTAATAATATTAAGAACCTTTTTTTAATTAATTTATAATCAATTAAATCTCATTTAATCAATTATTAAATTTGCCAATTAATTATTTATTTCATAAATAAATAATTATCAGCCATTATTAATTAATTCCTCCACCATTAAATCATTCTCTTTTATGGTGTGACCCTGTAGGTTCAATATTAAGCCGATAGTAGAAATAAATAATAATAAAACTATTTTATCATTATTTATATAAATTCTCTAATTCATTAAATATGATTAATTAATTAATCATATTTATTCTACATCATGAGGGATACTTCTCAGCATATCGCGACTATCCGGTTAATACGAATTCACTGCTTAGAATACCAAGAACCTATTCAGTGAGTAGTTACTGTACAATTAATTCCTTCTACCCTGCAATGTCACGATTAAATACAAGGCATGTGTAACACCCCCAAATCCGGGGTCGGGGATCCGGGTTGTCACGAGTTCCATTTCCCTTAATAACACTTAATCTTAATAAACAACCAACTACTACATACTGTGACCCCACAATATACACACACACCACAAGTTATAGTCTCAGAGATGAATACCAAAAAAATAATACAAGTCACTTTATTCCACAATTATATGTCATTACACCTTAAAAGGGTTTCTGAATAAATTTACATTTCCTTGCCATTATTACAATTCATAAATATACATAAGTCTGGTACATCAAAAGTTGAAAGCCTAGCCTATTGGTAGATCCTACCTCGGCTATAACGGCATTAAGGCCTACAGGAAACTGCGGAACGTTTCCTAACCGCTTGCGAATCGGGAGCTTGGTCATGTTCATCTTTTCTATCTGTTGTTGTGTGATGAAGAAGAAAGCAAAGGTGAGCAACATGCCCACTGAAATAATATGTATAATAATTAACAATATATGAGCATTCTCATAGTACTCATGAAAGTCTTGGTCAAGAAGAAATGAACTAAGTTTGATATCTTAATGCGACGAAGTCGCAAAATATTCAGTATATATACTTATATACTTTTCAAAATCTTGGAAGTCCTCTTCCATGCCTAATATACACAGAGTTCCAGTTTATAACTGTATAAAAATATCGTTGCAAGGTGATCTCATATATCTAACCTTGTCTCAACATTTTTGTGAAAATCTTTGTCATGCATAAGATAATCATTAACCAGATATAAGTTTAAAAGATGAAGTTACAAGATACTCCAATATACTTATATCTTTTCCAAATACTACTTGAACTACCACCGTTCAAGTTATAACCAGTTTCAAAAGTTCATCACACTGATGAGACTACAAGACAAGATTTGAATAGATTCAATCTTTGAATATCATTATAAATAATGAAGTTACGAGGTACTTCATTAAGTCCCGA
>NW_027421844.1:0-39480 GCF_009905375.1 Apium graveolens | reverse complement strand
GAATACTATACGGGTTTGGTATAAGGCTTAGAGGGCAAATCACTCCAGGGAACATATATTATTAGCAAACTGCTATAAGGAACAAAAAGGGAGATATATTATTAAGTCTTATAATCGTATCTGTTGTGCAATAAAAGCTAGGGTCCGTAATATTTAATACTAGGGTTTGTAAGTTTCGAGTTTTAATGGATGGTCTCGCAGTGGGGCTGGTTGTCCTTACAAGATACCTACGTATCTCTATGTTGTACAGAATCAAGCCAAATAAGTAGTTCTACGTTCAGGAGTAGAGCCCTTTATATAGAGGTTCGTCTGGGGTTAAACTCGTGTTGGGAGACTTGGTGGACAAGTCTCCAACTTAGATGGTAATTAGGACTCATGTAAGGGAAGGAATTCTAGATTCTTCCAAGTAGAGTTAGTATCCATGTTGGATGTCATGTCTCTATTCTTTCAGCCGTATTGGGCCTAGTTCGTGACCAGCTCATGTTCGTCGACCTTGATGATCTTTGCTCGCGGGTCTTGACTATTTGGGTCATCTTTAGTCTGTTACGAGCATAGACTAGCCTGGTCTATACTAGGCTTTGGTTAAGAATTTCAAGCGTAAGTAATGCGACATTTAATATGTCTTTAGGATGTATTTCTATCCATATCATTTGCCCCCAACTTCTGGGGAAATAACTCGAGTTTTCGTGGAAGTTATAATGGTCCTTTCGCGACTCGGGGTACTTTCGGCCCTTCTCGGGTATCGGCCCTTCATGGTTATCGGCTCTTCATGGGTATTGCCCCTTCATGGGTATCTTCGTATTATCATAAAGTGTGGAGCGACCTAGACGTTTACAACGACTCATATAGTGTGAGTATACACACTTAGGGCTTTTGCACATGCTAATTGAATAGTGTTTGACACTAAATGGTCCTAATCAGGACTAAAAAACGAGCGCTTATCACCCCATGACCTTCGTCAAGATCAATTATAGGGTGAAAGCTGCTAACATACCCTAATCGGGGTTAATTTCCATCTAAAAACTATAAATTAGGCTTAAAATAGCCTAATTTTAAGTTAAAATACGCTAACTGGCCTTAATCGAGGCTAATCAGCAGTAATCGAGGCTAATCAGCAGTAATCGTGGCTAGTTTATCTTAATAATGACTAATTAGTATACATAAGCCACTAATTATCCTCAATTTGTGCTAATCATGTGTGAGAATAAATTAAACGCCCTAATCGGGGCTAATTACATCACACGAACCACTAATTACCCTTGATTCAGGTTAATTACTTGTAAATCTCACTAATCAACCCTAATCGGGGCTAAATGTCACCTATCGACCCTAATCAGAGTTAAGTTTAAAATCTTGAAAATTTTCATAAGATTTCCGATTTTTTTCCAATTTTCCAAAATTTTCGCATTAGGGTCACCGAAAAACCTCCACGAGGTCGTGGACCAACCTCCCAAGAGGTCCTTCTCATTTCAAGCCCCCATGTCGGGGACTCGACCCCTCCTGATCGGCTGGGGGTGAGCCTCATGTTGACCGGGAGGTAAACGTCTTGTAATTTTATTTTTTTTGCAGGATTTTCTACTCGGCCCTAAGCCCTCTATGTGGAGGACTCGGCTCCTCCTGTTCTTGGTCGGCCATGGAGCCACCTCCATGGTGGTCCTTGTCGGCCGGGTCGTGGAGTCTACGGAAATTATTCTCATGGACTCTTTAGCCTTCGTGAAACTTGTTTTCGAGGATGTTCTAGTCTTCACGAAAATTGTTCTCGTTGAGAGCCAAATTTTCCAAAAACTTTCAAGAAATTTCCTAGGAGGGCCACCAGAAAACCTTCAGGAGGCCTTGACCAACCTTACATGAGGTACTAGTCGGCCCTAAGCCCTCATGTAGAGGATTCGGCCACTCCTGTTCTTGGTCGGCCATAGAGCTACCTTCATGGTGGTCCTGGTCGGCCAGGAGGTGAACGTTCTCCGAACCTCTTGTATTCGTCCAAGTGAACGTTCCGAGCTTGTTATGGTGAATGTCCTACTCTTTTTGGTGGACGTTCTACTCTTTTTCCAGTGATTTTTGCTCCTATTCTCGTGAACGTCCTACTCTTCACGAAACTTTCTTTTCAGAACATTCCCGTAATTGAGTCGTGGCTATAGATGGTCATTGATGTTAGATTAGGAGCTTGACCCTGCTCTAATCTTCATGGTTTTCACTAATCTCTGTAATTAGTGTAATTAATTGCTGAAATAAGACGAACGACTTGTGTTTAGCCTTCTCCAGGCTTTTCTTGGACGACCGATACGATAAGTGACTCTCTGCATCGCTTTGTTCGTCTATTATGTCCTTGCTTCTAATTTTCTGATCATTTTCCTACCATTTTTCGGTCTTTTATCGAGAGATACCTGCTAGCGCGAACTAGGCAGAGTTGTGACCTGCTGTAGGTACCTCTTTTCCTATAAAAGAAGATATGAAGTGCTCATTTTCATTCACACTTTCATTTCTCAATTTTCTCAAGTTTTAAAGGCTCTCAACTTCTCAAGTTTTTCAAGATGTGTCAAGGTCGTAGCAAGCTTTTCATCTCATCCAAGGAAGATATGCATAAGAGAGAAACGATTTGATCTCTGAAAGGTATAGCTTTTGTCTCTCCCTATTCCCTTAACCGTTGTTCTAACAGCTTAAAAAGCAAGTTAGACGAGCGGTCTGATGAGTATCCGATCACCATTCACTTTGATGCATTCAAGCATAAGAGCATTCTTGATGAAGAGGACATCGACGAGATTCGGTCGAGTTACCCATGGCCTAACTATATAAAGATTTGCAAGGCCAAGTCCAACGAGAGGACTTGTAACCTGAGCACCAACAGATTGTATGTGTACAAGGCAGCTCTGAAATCTGGGCTACGGTTTCCATTACACCCTTTCATCCCGAGACCCCTTGCCGAATGGAAGGTCCACCTATGTCAGATCTATCCCAATGGGTGGCTTTATTATCATTTTCATCATGAGGTACAATGACCTGGTTATTCCACTGAGTGTCTCAATTTTCCTAAGTATTTTCATGTTGAAGGCATCTCCTTCCACTAGACCTGGCTGGGTTCTTCTATAACACAGTCCCCGTGTTCCTCATATCGTGAACACGCATTCTCTTCATGACTCTATTAACCATTGAAATAAGAAGTTTGTAGTCTTGGAATGGAAGGATGGCGACAAGAGGTATACTTCAGACGCGATTTCAGCTATCTCATAGACAGTGCTCATTACATCCTTCATCTTACGGATGCTGATTTTTACAATCGTGACCGCCTTATTGACAATAATGAAAGAACCCCTTATTGGGAGTTTGTCATGGAGACCAAGCTCGTCAAGGCCGTCATTAGCAGCCTCTCGAGAGAGGGTATTCATTTTATTCTATCTCAACTTTGGTCAAGTTTGTTCTTATATCCATCTTTCTTTTGTTTTTTAACTGCTGAGGCCCTGAATGCACTGACTGATAAGAGTGACATGATTACGGGAAGGATGGCCAGGAAAGCAGCCAAGCAGGTTAATCGCATTCCCAAGGTCCCGACGTTCCTTGAGGCTTCTGGCAAGAAAATAGTCAAGGATTTTGATGGAAATGTGAAGATCCCTTTCGAACCTTCATGGAGAAAATCTACCAACAACTTGGTGATTGGGAGTCTAGCCCTTGCTTTTGAGTGGTCCAAGAACTGCATTACTCCCCTAGACCTTCTTCACGTCTCATCGGGTGAGAAGTTACTCGAGGCCGAGATGTTAGGGACTTACGCCTTGTACCGGGTACATTTTGACTTGTTTAAAAAAAATTTAAGTATACTTTCTTTAGTCATTTCACAAAATTTTCACAGGAAGGTCACGGGAAATCCTTCCAGGAGGTTTTCTTCATCCAAAGTCCCTCCATGTAGAGGACTCGACCCTTCCTGGTCTTGGTCGGCTGGGATCAGACCTTCGTGAAGGTCCTGGTCGGTCGGGATTCTCTATGTTGGTGACTCGTCCCTCTTGAGTCTTAGTCAGTCTTAGTATCTTACCCCTGTCTTCTGTAAAGTTAGTCTTTCTTATGACTTCTCTTTCTATTTTCTTTGTCAGTCCAATGTTTACTTTATTGCATCCTCTACTCAAAGCATCAAGATGAGAGAGTGACTATGCAACACTGCAAACTTTCATGAACAAGATGAAGATCTCCTCAGAGAAATGAGAGTCTAAGGCACATTAGGCAGAAGATAAGGTTGTTGTCCTAAGAAGAAGCACTCCAAGGAGGTAAAGAGGAGGAAGATGAAGTGAAGAAAGCTCGTGAATGTGTATCATGGATCCAAGGAGTTCCTCAAGATGATAGACGATCATAATGATCTGATGCATCATGTGAACCTGCCTATAGAATGGCAAATAGGCGTCAAGGACGTCTGTAGCCTGTATGCAGATGTGGTCAATCCGAGCCTTTTCACTTGCCCTTGGGAGGTGCCTGTTATGGATCCACCCGGACAGGCCTTTGGGTCAATGCTCGAGACTTTCCGCCAACAGTCTCTATCTAGTTCAAGACACGGGGATTCTGGTTCCAAGGGTAAAGCTCCTTCATAAAGCCTTAGCTCCAAGGCGGCTCTCTATGAGAAGATCCAAGAGCCGGGTTCTAGGGAGTAGCAGATCTTCCTTCGAGGCTGGTTTGGATGAAGATGGTGAAGAAGAGGAGGACGATGTCGATCAGAGGGGAACAAAGAGGGGGGGAGGAGGAGGAAGAGGATTCTTCAGATGAGTGATTGTGATAGCCTTGCATGGCTTTATATGCCACCTGTGGCTTTTTTTTCGAGAATTTATATATTTGAACTATCTTGGTTTGTAACCTAACTGTCCTTCAGGACTAATTTGTGATTCTTTCGGGATCATATCTATGCATATCATTTGGTTTGATTTCATACTTGTCTTTAATTTTCGGCATTTGGTCAATCGAGATTTGCCTTCTTTAGATGCTCGTACTTAAATAAATTGGTAGACAAGATGATAGAAACAAACTAGCATAAATAGATAATATTGAAAAATAGGTTCAACCCTTACATAAGATTGTTTCGTCGACCTTATTTATATATATAGTACTAAGTACTAGGAACATGTTATGAACACCCTAAACATAATAAACCTTCAGGTTTGAAGCGTGCCAAGTGCGTGGCACTTCATCACCGTTCAAGGTCTCTAACTTGTAGGATCCTCGTCCTAATGTCTTCCTAATCTTATAAGGCCCTTCTCAGTTAGGGGCTAGCTTTCCTCTCTCCGCGACTCATGACGCCTCAATCTTCCTTAAGACCAAGTCTCCTTACTGAAAGAACTTTTCCTTAACCCTTTTATTATAATAGATGGAGGCTCTTCGTTGATGCACTGTATTATGGATGTTGACCTCATCTCTGACCTCGTCAATGAGATCGACAATGAGCCTCATGCCTTCTTCATTAGTTTCTGGTTTGTAAGCTTCGCCCATAGGAGATCCGTGGATGATTTCTGGAGGTAGAATAGCCTCGGCTCCATAAGCCAGCATGAATGAGGTAGCTTCAGTTGTCACTTTGCAGGTGGTACGATATGCCTATAGTATAGGCAGCAGCTCATCCACCCAAGTATTTTTCAAGCGCTCGACCCTTTTCTTAAGTCCATCAAGGATGATTTGATTAGCAACTTTGCCTGCCCGTTTGCATATGGGTGTGCGTCCGAGGTGAAGCACCACTAGATTTTGTTTTGGATGCTCCGTCAAAATGGAGAACCCAATACTCTTTCAGAGTCGGACCTTCATCTTTCTCTTTCTCTCTCCTTCTAGGGTTACAGTATTTTTCCCCCGACTTCTTGGTTTCTAGTGGTGCATTCGACCACGAAGTCTACTAAGGCATGAGCCTTGATGGGTGTTTGAGGCTTGTACTTGATGTCAAATTCGCCCAACTCAATCGCCCATTTGATGAGCCTTCCACTTGCCTTCAGGCTATGAAGAATGTTCCTTAAAGGTTGGTATGTCAGTACTTCGATCTTCTGGGCCTGGAAGTATGGTCTCAACTTCCTCGAGGCTGTGACTAGGGAAATCGCAAATTTCTTAGTGGTGAAATAGTACAACGTCGCTCCGTGGAGTACCTTGCTCATATAGTAGACTGGCTTCTGGAGTTTCCGTTCTTCGTTTATCAGGACTGCACTCATGGCTTGTTCGGATACCGCGAGGTATAAGTAAAGGATGTCTTCCAGACTAGGTTTGGCCAGCAACGGGGCTTCGGTCATGTACTTTTTCAGCTGTTCGAAGGCCTCTTGGCTCTCAACTGTCCACTCAAACTTCTTCACCTTCTTCAGGGTTTTGAAAAAGGGGAGACATTGTCTCTAGATTTAGAGATGAACCTCTCTAGAGCTGCGATTTCTCCCAGTCAGCTTGTGGACATCCTTTATGGCGTATGGTGGCTCCATGTCTAGGATAAATTTGATTTTTCCAGGGTTGGCCTCGATTCCCTTCTTCAATACCATGTGACCCAAAATTTTTCCAGATTCAACGCCAAAAACATATTTGGTGGAGTTTAACATCATCTTGTGGTACCTTAGCACTTCGAATGCCTCTCTGAGGTGATTAATATAATTGGCCATAGCTAGGATTTTGACTAACATGTCATCGACATAGACCTCCATGGTCTTTCCAATTAGATGGACAAATATCTTATTTACCAACCTTTGGTAGGAAATTGCCCTTACTCCCTGAATCCAGCTTCTAGGAGGCTTCTCGACCTCCCATTTAACGACTTCCAACCTGTCAGGGCATAATTTCTTTTTTTCTACTTTACGGCCTTCCGAGTTGGATTAAAGTTCAACTTATGAGTTATAAGGTTGGTGTCACTCCCAGGCATATCAGCTGCCATCCAAGTAAACACATCACTGTTCTTTGTAAGAAAATTTTTAATTAGCCTTTCAGGGGCTTGTCCAAAGACGCTCCAATATATGTGACCTTCTCCGGGTCTAAGAATTCTAGGAGAATTGGAACTAAGTCCTTTGATGGCTTCCCTCGAAGTTCTTCATTCTCACGGACATCCATGTCGTCTATGGGGAGAACCTGCCCCCCAATTACATTGGGCCTAAGTGCTGCAACATAGCAACTGTGTGCCATTTTCTGATCACTTTTTTCCTCGCCGACACCGTTCCCAGTTGAGAACTTTAGTACCATGTGGTAGGTTGAGGGCACGACCTTAACGCATGAATCCATGTTCTTCTTATGATAACGTTGTAAGTAGAGGCTTCCTTAATAACCTGAAAGTTTAACATCTGTGTGACCTCTTTAGGCTCTTCACCACTAGTCATGGGAAGTTTTTAATGCTCCTTCGACTTGGCATTCCATTTGGTTAAACCCGAAGATGGCTGTGTCAGACGGAGTTAAATGGGAGTTAGTGTACTCCATCCTTAAGAACGTGTCATGGAATAGAATATCCACAGAAGCTCTGTTGTCCACTAGGACCCTCATAATGGGACAATTTTCAATTATCGGAGTAATAACTAGAGGGCTTCTTGAGGAAATATCAAACCTTCAAGGTCAGGGTCACCGAACTCAGCGTCATCTCTTACTTAAAATGCTTAGACGACTCTCCGACTATGCTCATTACTCTCGCGCATAAGCTTTTCGAGAGTTCCTTGTTGTCCCAGCTACTGTAAGGCCTCCTGAGATCATGTTGATTACTGGCCCGCGAGGTTGTGAGTTACGATCCTGTTGTAACATCCCACAGCGACAAGAATGAGAGTGTTTGGGACCTTTATAGATACAAGTCAACAAATAATATGTACCAAATCGCTAGCTTTTTCGGACTGGCCTGTGGTGGGCTGTGTTGGGTTTCGAGCACATAAACGCAACAGAAACAATAATTAAAAATGTAAAAAAGCAGAATTTTCGAAACCCACCGCAAGATCCATGCGAAAAATATATATTTAATTCGTAGATCAGATTGTTTACCTTAAGAAGCTTTACCAATTGGTTGACTAATGGAGATCCAAAGCTTGTTTCAATCACCACGCATCCCGCTCCTCGCGATCTATGCTCTATCGGTATCCACACGTATGCTTGAACTCAAGGATTAAATGTGTACTAGTACAAACTCATTTTGTTCTTGCTCTCTCCATCTTGTCCCTTGGTGGCTAGGGTTTTAGTAAAAGTCTTGCTTACAAAATCAGCCACACAAGAGATATTATATAGAGAAGAAAAATGAATTATACTCTTAACTAATTAGGAGTTATTATTAATTCAAAATTCCTATTTGTATTATAATTAAGTCTCACTTAATTATTTAACAAATAAATTTCATAATTAATATTAGTAAATTCGAATATCAATATTTATCTAATTAATTAAGTCATACTTAATTATATTATAAATAATTCAAATTACTTTAGTATAATTTAAAATCCGATTTAAATTAAATAATCCTTCAAGCATTCTTAGTGTGTGACCCTATAGGTCATTATTACGTTGCAAACGAATTTAAATCTAATTTAAAATCTTAAACAATGAGTGGCATCTAGTAATACATCATTGCTATCCAAGTAATAATAATTGAATCAGTGATCGATTAAACCTTTTGTGAATAATGTACAATGTAATATAATCCCTTTGACCAAATATTATTGATTAAACTAGAGGCATGTAATGTGTCATCCTTATCATAGTTTAATCCAAGTTTTCTTGATCAATGACTAGACTATCATATCAAATTAACATCTGAGCGTGGCCACGCATTTCATAGTCTAGCTCACACAAGAGGCCAATAATATCACTCCTAAAATAGGAGGGTTAAATCCCATCTAGATCATTCATATTTCTCATATGATTCATAATATACCCATTGTCCACTTTTAACATTATCCGGTCAAGGATAACTTTTAATGGAATCAATGTATATTAATTCTCGTATAGAAATATAATGACTTCAGGTCTAAGGACCATTACATCATTATCACTGTGAGAATTACTTATGATATAACATACATGTAGAATCTCACATTGGGTCTGTCCAACACCATGTATATATACATCTGCCCGTGTTTTTGACTTTAGTATCACTATACCTATGATCAATGAGATGTGATCATCAGTCAACAAACACACCAGTCTTAATACATTATTATTGTCCCTTAATAATAATACTCGACTAGGGACCTTTAGGAATAATGATACTATTCTCATAATCTCATTTCTAAGTCACGTACTTAGAGATATAGAATTGCATATCATATTCCAAGAACATTTATTAATCTAACATTTATATCGCAGTAAATTAAGAATTAATAATTATAAGAGAATAATCGATAAAACATAAACATTAATAATCCTAATGTCTTAAACTAAAACATCATAGTATTGTCTCTAGGGCACAAACACTAACAATCTCCCACTTGCTCTAGAGCCAATCACCCATGTATATAATACTCATGGAACTAGTACGACCATCGTACTTATGCTGCGACAAAGCCTTAGTCAGTGGGTCTGCAGCACTATCATTACTATACATTTTACATTTATATCTCCTTAATTATTAATCTCATTAATAAGGCGATATTGCCTAAGGACATGCCTAAACAGTCTCCATGGCTGTTTCAAACAAATATCAATATATTCGGCTTCCATATAATCATCAATGTTCTTGCTGTGAACTATTCAAGCTAACATCAATTATATTTAGACAAAACACAAAACAGACATAAACTCGTAATAATCCTTGTCTGTCCAAAAATTAGGTTCAGAAACTAGTATCAGTGTAACCCTTTACAACCAGTTCCCTATCTTCTCAACACACCAAAAATAAATCTTTAGTCCTCTTTAAGTACTTAAGAATATTCTTGAAAACTATCAAGTGACCCTTACCTGGATTAGACTGGTATCTGATCGCCATGCTTAAAGCATATGAAAGATCAGGATAAATATATATCATTGTACACATTATAGATCCAATTGCTGACGCATATGGAACTTTCTCAAATGACCCTTATCATCTAATGATTTAGGGGTCAATTATCTTTTGAGATCACTATCCCATGAGACATCGAAACATATCATTTCTTTGTCTCTTGCATCATAAAATGATGTAATACTTTATCAATGTATGTACTCCGACTAGGTCGATTAATCTTTTTAATCTATCTCTATAGATCTTGATCCCTAATATATATAGGTAGCATCGCCTAAGTCTTTCACCGAGAAACTATTTCTCAACCAAGTCTTAGCAGCCTGTAGAGAAGGTATGTCATTCCATATCTGTTATATGTCATCTATATATAATACTAGGAATGTCACATGGCTCCTACTAACCTTCTTCTAAACACATGGTTCATCTTCATTTTGAATAAAACCAAATTCTGTGACCGTTTCATCAAAATGAATATTCATTCTCCTTGAGGCTTGCTTCAATCTATAAATAGATAGAAGCAACTTACAAACTATCTTAGCAAACTTTTGATCGACAAAACCCTCAGGTTGTATTATATATACATCATGTTCAAGGCTCCCATATAAGAAAGTAGTTTTGACATCCATTTGCCAAATCTCATAGTCAGAGTAAGCAACCATTGCTAACAAAATCCTAATGGACTTGACCATAGTACCGGTGAAAAAGTCTCATCATAGCCTATACCATGAATTTGATTGAAACTTTTTGCCACTAGTCGCGTTTTATAGGTCTGTACTTTACCATCCACGTCAGTTTTCTTCTTGAAAACCCACTTGCACCCTATAGGTTTTACCCCTTCGAGTGGATCACTAAAGTCAATACTTTATTTTGATACATTGATTCCATCTCGGATTTCATGGCCTATAGTCATCTCTCGGAGACTGTACTGTTGATAGCATCTTGGTAGGTGAGAGGCTTATCATTATTCGTAAGCATCACATCACCATATTGAGTCAAAATAAATTCATAATTTCTCCCGGGCTCATGGTGAATCCTACTACATCTACAAATAACCTGTGTCTCTTGGACAAGATTACTTTTAACATTTTGATATACATCCTGATCTTATTCTAACTCTTGTTCAATATTGTCATGTGGTTCTCGATCTTCATCGAGATGTATTATCCTGTTAGATATATTTGATAATGTCATGTCTAATATGATTCATATTTAGTTTTCAGATCTTACTTAAACATGACAAATCAGTACTTAACTGAAATCAGCACTTATACTGAAGTCAGAACTTAAGTTGTCAGTACTTAAGGTTTAGGAGATATTTATCATAAGATAATATCAGGACTTGAAGAAAATGTTCAGATAATAAGGAAGGCAGCTGATTTACAGGAAGAGAAGATCGAGATAAACATAAGAAGAGATATGCATGAAGAAGGAATTCTATGAAGAATAGAATACTTGGAAGAAAAGATATCTGATTGATATATTTTAGGAAGCAGAATTATATTCCATATCAATTAGCGATTATCTTGTAACTGTGTAGTATATAAACACAGACATAGGGTTTACACTATAAGTGTTATCAAAAATCGAGAAGATTATTTTTCATTGTAACCCTAGCAGCTCTCGTGATATTTGTTCATCACTGAGAGAGGACAGTTCCATACTGTAATAGAGTTTATTGTTTTGAATAAGTTTGTTTTCTGTTACTTGAGTTATTAAAGTTCGATTTGATTATGCTATACACTGTATTCACCCCCCTCTACAGTGTGTGTGACCTAACAAGTGGTATTAGAGCCTATCTGTTAACACACAAACAGTTTAAGATCCAAAAACAATCATGTCTGAAGTAGAAACTCCAACTAAGCCCACCAAAACTGAAGAACCTCCAAAGACACAAATCCAAAGCCGATATGAGACTATTAGAGTTCCCATATTGAGACCATCTGAATATCCCATATGAAAGGTGAGGATGACCATGTTTCTGGAAACTACAGATCCAGAATATCTTGATAGAATCAAGGAAGGGCCTCACAAACCAACCAAGCTCGCTGTTGCAGTTGCAGGTGAAGCAGCAAAGTCAGTACCAAAGGAAAAGAGTGACTACACTGCTGAAGATATCGCATCAATTGCTAAGGATGCTAAGGTACGACACTTACTGCATAGTGCCATTAATAATGTAATGTCAAATAGGGTAATAAACTGCAAGACTGCAAAGGAGATATGGGATGCCTTGGAAATAAGATGTCAGGGAACTGATACGATTAAGAAGAACAGGAAGATAATACTCACTCAAGAGTATGAACACTTTGACTCAAAGGCTAATGAGTCATTGACTGATTATATGATAGATTTGTCAAAACTCTTGAATGATTTGTCACTGGTTGATAAAGAGTATGATCTTGAAGATTCAAACCTTAAATTCCTGTTGGCTCTTCCTGAAAGCTGGGATTTGAAGGCAACAACAATAAGAGACAACTATAATCTTGATGAAACAACTCTTGATGAAATTTATGGAATGCTCAAGACTCATGAACTTGAGATGGAACAAAGAAGCAAGATGAAAGGAGGAAAGTCAAGGACAGTTGCTCTTAAGGCTGAAGAAGAATCCCCCAAGACAGCTACCTCAAGGAAAGGCAAGGGTAAAGCTCTCTTCACAAAGTCTAATACTGAGTCATCAAGTTCTGAAAGTGATGATGACTCAGAATCTGAAAGCTTGCCTGAGACGGATGCTGATGAAGAGATGATGAAGCTGTGTGCTCTTATGGTGAAAGGAATCACAAAGATTGCATACAGGAAGTTCAGGAAGGGAAAGAAGTTTTCCAGGAAAGGCGCAAGTTCTGATAAGAAGAATTTTAGAAAATCTGAGGGCAGAGGAGGAAAGTCTGACAGAGGAGATTATACAAATGTCAAATGCTACAACTGTGGTGAGAAAGGCCACATATCTCCGGATTGCAAGAAAGTGAAGAGTGACAAAGGCAAGGCTCTTGTCACAAAGAACAAAAGCTGGACAGACACCTCAGATTCTGAAGTGAGGAAAATTATGCCTTGATGGCAAATGCTGATATGGTAAGTGCTGAAAGCAGTTATGAAGCTGCTGATTTAAAGGTACCTCAAACTACTTATGACTTTCATACTGATGATATTAATGAGTTGAGAAGATATCTTAAAACCATGTTCATTAGCTATAGAGATCAAACTTTAACATGTGAAAGATTAACTTCTGAAAATCTTGTTTGCAAAAAGAGGAATGATTATTTAGAAAAAGAGTTAGTCATGTTTCATCAAACTCAGAAAGATAGAGATGATGCTTTCTATGTTAGAGATGAAGTGCTTAAAATGAATGAATCTCTATGTTAAGTAGTGAAAACTGGAAAGAGGGCTTAGGTTATGGAGAGGATAAGAATGATAAAGGAACTATATATATTAAGCCTATAGCTGTTAAACAAAAGCCAAAGTTAAAACCCTGTTAAGTTTGTAGCTGTAAAGTCTGATATTGAGAAATCAGAAGTTAAAAAGGAATTAACTTCTGACAAACTAAAACAGGAAAAGACAACTGAAGTAAACGTAGGCTTCATGACAAAGAAGCAGCTTAAGCATAAGCTAAAAGATGTTAAGAATGCAAACAAGGTAAAATCACCTAGGAAAAATAGGAATGGAAAGGAAGGTGTGAATAAAAGCAATGATTATAAGTCTGTTCCCGATGCTCCTAGAAAAACATGTCATAACTGTGGAAGTTCTAATCATCTGGCTTCTTTTTGCAGGAAAAATAAGAATATAAACTCCTTACCCTCAAAGTCAGGAGTTAAGAGTCAGTCTGTTAGATATAAGCCACAAAATCCTTGTTTTCATTGTGGTAGTTTATGGCATTCCATTTATACTTATAAGGAATATCATAGTCTATACTATGATTATTATCAAATAAAACCTTCTTTAAAGAAAGTTAGCATTGTTCCTTCTAGTGTAAGTTCTGATTCAAAGTCTGATAGTGTAAATTCTGATAAGAAAAATGTTAACATAAACTTTGATGCTAAATCCGCTGCAAATGTTAACAAACTTAATAAGGCCAAAGGATCCAAGCAAGTCTGGGTCCTTAAAACTAATCATTAGTGGTCTTTGTGATTGTAGGGCAACAAGAAAAATATCCTAGTTCTGGACAGTGGATGTTCAGGACATATGACTGGAAATAAAGCCCTGCTATCAGACTTTGTGGAGAAGGTTGGCCCAAGTGTTTCTTATGGAGATGGCAACATTGGAAAACATTGGGATATGGCAATATCAATCTCGGGAATGTCATCATTAAAGAAGTAGCTCTGGTCTCAGGACTTAAACACAATCTGCTGAGTGTCAGTCAAATCTGTGACAGAGGTTATCATGTGGATTTCTTTGAAGAACACTGTGAAGTTGTAAGTAAATCTACAGGCAAAGTAGTTTTGAAAGGATACAGGCGTGGTAACATTTATGAAGCCAAGCTTTCAATAAGTACTGATGGTTCTACAATCTGTCTGATGTGTAGAGCATCAATTGAAGAAAGCTGGAATTGGCACAAGAAACTCTCTCATTTAAATTTCAACAATATAAATGAACTAGTCAAGAAAGATCTTGTGAGAGGACTGCCAAAGTCAGTATTTGCTCCTGATGGCCTTTGTGATTCTTGTCGGAAGGCTAAACAAAAGAAATCCTCATTCAAGAGCAAGACTGAATCATCAATTCTTGAGCCTTATCACCTTCTACATGTTGATCTATTTGGTCCAGTAAATGTCATGTCTATTACAAAGAAGAAATATGATATGGTCATAGTGGATGAGTTCACCAGATACACATGGGTGTATTTCTTGCACACAAAAAGTGAAACTGCATCTATCTTGATTGATCATGTCAGGAAACTGGATAAATTGGTCAAAATGATAATGGTACTGAGTTCAAGAATTTGATAATGGAAGGATTCTGCAAAAACCATGGAATCAAGCAGGAATTTTCTGCTCCTGGGACTCCACAGCAAAATGGAGTTGTTGATAGAAAGAATAGAACTCTCATTGAAGCTGCACGTACAATGCTTGATGAAGCAAAGCTTCCAACCTATTTCTGGGCTGAAGCTGTGCAGACTGCTTGTTTTACTCAGAATGCAACACTCATTAACAAGCAAGGAAAGACACCATATGAGATGGTGAAGAATAAGAAGCCAAATCTGAAGTATTTTCACGTATTTGGATGCAAGTGTTTTGTTCTTAAGACTCATCCTGAACAACTATCTAAATTTGATCTAAAAGCTGATGAAGGAATCTTTGTTGGATATCCACTTTCCACAAAAGCCTTCAGAGTCTATAACTTGAGAACAAGAGTGGTCATGGAATCTATCAATATCTCCTTTGATGATAAGAAGATTACTGGACTTGAAGATTTTATTGATCATGATCAGCTGAGATTTGAAAATGAAGACTTAAATTCTGATGCTGAAAATCCTGACAGTCTAAATCCTGATACTGCAAACTCTGATGGATTAAACTCTGATGTTATTGAAACTGTGGTGACTACGCCAAAGGAAGATGCACCTATGCAGGGGGAGCATACTCAAGATACAACCACATCTCAAGAAGCATCAGAACATACATCTGGCTCTTCAAGTTCTGATTCGTCAAGTTCTGATAAGCCAAGTTCTGATAATTCTGAGAACTTCAATTCTGAAGAATCCAACTCAGAGAGCATAGTTTCAGTGGGAGCATCAGAAAATATTGATGAAGATAACATGAATCATGGGGGAGCATCCAATTCTATAGAAAACCTTCCATCAGCAAGGAAGTGGACTAAATCACATACACCTGACTTAATAATTGGAAATCCTGATGTAGGTGTCAGAACTAGAACAACTACTTCAAGTGAATGTATTTACAATTCTTTTCTTTCTCAGACTGAACCAAAGAAAGTGGAAGAAGCTCTTCAAGATGCTGATTGGGTGCAAGCAATGCAGGAAGAGTTAAATGAATTTGAAAGAAACAAAGTCTGGACCCTAGTGCCAAGACCAAAGAACAGATCTGTTATTGGTACAAAGTGGGTATTCAGAAACAAAACTGATAGTGATGGCATAATTACAAGAAATAAGACAAGGTTGGTTGCAAAAGGATATTCTCAGCATGAGGGAATTGATTATGATGAAACATTTGCACCAGTTGCTAGATTGGAAGCCATAAGGATATTTTTGGCTTATGCTGCTCACAAAAAGTTTACTGTCTTTCAAATGGATGTGAAAAGTGTTTTTCTCAATGGAAAATTGAAGGAGGAAGTATATGTTGAACAACCTCCAGGGTTTGTAGATCCCAAATATCCTAATCATGTCTACAGGCTTGATAAAGCACTTTATGGCCTTAAGCAAGCTCCAAGAGCATGGTATGAGACTTTAGCTCAATTTCTTCTGGAAAGTGGATTTAACAGAGGAACAATAGACAAAACACTATTCTACCTCAACCATGGAAAGGACTTACTTCTGGTTCAGATATATGTTGATGATATCATCTTTGGTTCTACAAATGACAGACTTTGCAAGAAGTTTGCCAAACTGATGCAGTCAAGATATCAAATGAGTATGATGGGGGAACTTAGCTATTTTCTGGGCCTTCAAGTCAAGCAAAATGCAGAAGGCACTTTTATTTGTCAAACCAAGTACACCAGAAATTTGCTGAAGAAATTTGGAATGCAAGATTATTCGAGTGCATCCACTCCCATGGCCACTGCAACAAAATTGGATAAGGATACTGGTAAATCAATAGATATTACTGATTACAGAGGTATGATTGGCTCTCTACTCTATTTAACTGCTAGTAGACCTGATATCATGTATGCTACCTATCTTTGTGCAAGATTTCAAGCAGATCCAAGAGAACCTCACTTAACAGCTGTGAAAAGAATTTTCAAATATCTTAAGGGAATAGCGGATCTGGGATTATGGTATTCCAGAGAATCAAATTTTAAACTAATAGGTTACTCAGATGCAGATTTTGCAGGTTGCAAAATTGACAAGAAAAACACAAGTGGAAGCTGCCAATTTCTTGGAGGTAGATTGGTTATTTGTTTAGCGAGAAACAAAAGTCAATTTCCACATCAACTGCAGAAGCAGAGTACATTGCTGCAGGCAGCTGTTGTGCACAGATTCTTTGGATGAAGAATCAGTTACTGGATTATGGGTTAACATATTTTAAAATCCCTATTTACTGTGATAATCAAAGTGCTATTGCTATGTCAGGTAATCTAGTTCAACACTCAATGACAAAGCATATCAGCATTAGGTACCATTTCATAAGGGAACATGTGGATGAAGGTACAGTGGAATTGCACTTTGTTCCAACAGATCAACAACTAGCAGATATCTTCACAAAACCACTGTGTGAAGCTACTTTTACAAGATTGGTAAATGAACTTGGAATGGTTTCAGGTTCTTTCTCTAAATCTGTTTAGTTTTGATTCTGATGCATCAGACTTTATGATCAGTATTTACAGAAATTACTCTCCTTGTGTATTCTGTGCTTAATTGAAAATTGCTTAAGTACTGATTGTTGTCTGATGTGAATTTCTAAACTCTGATAGTGATATGACTGTTTATGTGACTATTCAATCCTATGAGGATAACTGTGCTAGATGCTGACCTAGTAGTCTTTAACATACTAAAGATCCCATGTTAGAAGTAATTATTTATGTGGAAATCTATTGACACAAGCAAACTCTGATATTGAGCTTAGTTCAGTTTACTTTGTCTATCTTATTACTAAGTCAAAAACTAGAATCATGCTTCTCATCTGTTAAGTTCTGATGTTAGTAAATCTGATGGATGTACTAAGTGTTTGATAAACCTCACTCATCAAAAGAAAAAAGTAAAAGAAAAGCGAATAAAAATTAGGTACTCCTTTGAGGTCTAGAGTAAAAATGTGGAAAGGACGACCCAAGTGCATTGCTAGTATTAAGTAATATACATCAGAATAGTAAATAATTATTTTTCTTGGTGACTTTTCACACTCTATGACTGCTGGAGAAATACTCTGATAAAGGCATAAATTCTGATAAGCAGTCGTGACTCACTTACACTGAGAAGCCACTGTAAAATGGAATTTCAAAAGATGCATATAATAAGCACAAAACAGTTGAGGTGGACTCATGCATGAACTCATTCAATAGTAGGCTTCAAAATAATGACAGATTTTAAAGTACAGTTTTAGTTATACCTTATTTCTAAGATGTACTGAAGTGAATCAGACCTTACAATTTAGAGTTGCTTCATCTATTGTCTGATATTTTGCTTCATGCACACACTTACACTCCATATGAATGATGAAAATTACTGTGGCGTTCCATATTGTTTTTCATGTGTCAGATTTCATAAATTCTGAGGACAGGTTCTGATGGAAGTTCTGATGATTAAGTTCTGAAGAACCGAAATCAGAATTTGTATGAAGAATCACAGAGATAGGCATTCATTTTTCGAGTTAAGAAATCATGTTCTGATGACTGTTAAGTTCTGATATAAGTCTAAGTTCTGATATTAAATTCTGATCCTTTACTTGGCTTATTTATGGTTACAATTTGAAATAGTCTCCTTTTCAATCAGAATATGTTTGGGTGGAATATTAACAGTCAATCTAATTAGGGTTAGTAGAACACGTACATGCACAGTAATTTTTTTTACTTGTTTGTTGTGCGCATTAAACCCTGTTTTACTTTTCCAATGACTATTTTCTTCTTCCCAGTCTAGGGAGACGAGGTAGAATTATTTTTACCTGTCAACATTAAATTTCCTTGCGTCTCCTGGCATTCTCTTGCCTATATAAACCAACACCTCAAACCAGCCTACACATCATTTCTTTTCTCACACACTCACTCTCCTTTCATTCATACCAACACAAACATGGTCAACTACAATATGTTTTTGAACTATGAAACCTTCAACATGGAGTTGAGCTGTGATGAATGGCAGCAGGAATGACACATAACTGTCATTCCTGATGAGATTTGGGACTCGGTTCCCCAGGAGGTTCTCACACACCTCATGTTCTTTTACATGGACTACCATCGCCATCTGGAGGGATTGGAAGAAGAAAGGCTGGAAACTCTCCGCCAACAAGAGCGAATCATTCGACTCGCTATTCTTTTTGTAGAGAGTCGGAAGAAGAAATAATTTATTTTCTTCTTCCTGTTTTTCTTCATCTCAGCTTTGTCCGGCTTTTTAGCCAAGGACAAAAGCTGTTGATGTTAGGTTTTAGTAGCATAGGACAATCTTGTAATGCTCTGATGTAATTTCAATTTCATGGATGTATTCTCTTAATATATTAATGGAATTTCGTATTCTTGCAAGATTCTGTTTCTGAGATGTTTGTAATTTTACTGCACTATTAAATCCTGATATATCAATATTCTAATGACCATTTTAATTATTGATTTAAATTAAGTTCTGATTTTAAAATATCAGTACTTGTTTACTTGCTTTATTTTGGTCATTCTCACACTCGAAATTTTTACAGAATATTGGTTTTGCAGTGAAAATAATTGAATAAGTGGGGAACAATTTAAATTTTGAATTAAAACTGACTTACCTCAATTACTGGGATTACTGGGTAAGTGGAACGGTTTTTTCCTTGAAAAACTGCATGTGATAAGTAATGATACCTGTTTTACCGTACCCATTAACTATTCATTATTGATGCATGTCTGACAGGTGTCCAACGTTATATTTTTTTTACCATGTATAAGTCAGAGAGAGAGAAGATTATACAATCTTTTATTAACTTTTACACTTTATCTCTCTTCTTTGCTTTTACTCTCTCTTATCTCCTGACGTTGGTTTTTCATACAGACATTTTATCAAACACCTTACAGCAATCTTATAATTAAGATTGCCTGTAAGGTGTTTGATAAAATGTCTGTATGAAAAAACCAACGTCAGGAGATAAGAGAGAGGTAAAAGCAAAGAAAGAGAGATAAAGTGTAAAAGTTAATAAAAGATTGTATAATCTTCTCTCTCTCTGACTTATACATGGTAAAAAAATATAACCGTTGGACACCTGTCAGACATGCATCAATAATGAATAGTTAATGGGTACGGTAAAACAGTAATCATTACTTATCACATGCAGTTTTCAAGGAAAAAACCGTTCCACTTACCCAGTAATCCCAGTAATTGAGGTAAGTCAGTTTTAATTCAAAATTTAAATTGTTCCCACTTATTCAATTATTTTCACTGCAAAAACCAATATTCTGTAAAATTTCGAGTGTGAGAATGACCAAAATAAAGCAAGTAAACAAGTACTGATATTTTAAAATCAGAACTTAATTTAAATCAATAATTAAAATGGTCATTAGAATATTGATATATCAGGATTTTAATAGTGCAGTAAAATTACAAAACATCTCAGAAACAGAATCTTGCAAGAATAAGAAATTCCATTAATATATTAAGAGAATACATCCATGAAATTGAAATTACATCAGAGCATTACAAGAGTGTCCTATGCTACTAAACCTAACATCAACAGCTTTGTCCTTGGCTAAAAAGCCGGACAAAGCTGAGATGAAGAAAAACAGGAAGAAGAAAATAAATTATTTCTTCTTCCGACTCTCCTACAAAAAGAATAGCGAGTCGAATGATTCGCTCTTGTTGGCGGAGAGTTTCCAGCCTTTCTTCTTCCAATCCCTCCAGATGGCGATGGTAGTCCATGTAAAAGAACATGAGGTGTGTGAGAACCTCCTGGGGAACCGAGTCCCAAATCTCATCAGGAATGACAGTTATGTGTCATTCCTGCTGCCATTCATCACAGCTCAACTCCATGTTGAAGGTTTCATAGTTCAAAACATATTGGTAGTTGACCATGTTTGTGTTGGTATGAATGAAAGGAGAGTGAGTGTGTGAGAAAAGAAATGATGTGTAGGCTGGTTTGAGGTGTTGGTTTATATAGGCAAGAGAATGCCAGGAGACGCAAGGAAATTTAATGTTGACAGGTAAAAATAATTCTACCTCGTCTCCCTAGACTGGGAAGAAGAAAAATAGTCATTGGAAAAGTAAAACAGGGTTTAATGCGCACAACAACAAGTAAAAAAAATTACTGTGCATGTACGTGTTCTACTAACCCTAATTAGATTGACTGTTAATATTCCACCCAAACATATTCTGATTGAAAAGGGAGACTATTTCAAATTGTAACCATAAATAAGCCAAGTAAAGGATCAGAATTAATATCAGAACTTAGACTTATATCAGAACTTAACAGTCATCAGAACATGATTTCTTAACTCGAAAAATGAATGGCCTATCTCTGTGATTCTTCATACAAATTCTGATTTCGGTTCTTCAGAACTTAATCATCAGAACTTCCATCAGAACCTGTCCTCAGAATTTATGAAATCTGACACATGAAAAACAATATGGAACGCCACAGTAATTTTTCATCATTCATATGGAGTGTAAGTGTGTGCATGAAGCAAAATATCAGACAAATAGATGAAGCAACTCTAAATTGTAAGGTCTGATTCACTTCAGTACATCTTAGAAATAAGGTATAACTAAAACTGTACTTTAAAATCTGTCATTATTTGAAGCCTACTATTGAATGAGTTCATGCATGAGTCCACCTCAACTGTTTTGTGCTTATTATATGCATCTTTTGAAATTCCATTTTACAGTGGCTTCTCAGTGTAAGTGAGTCACGACTGCTTATCAGAATTTATTGCCTTATCAGAGTATTTCTCCAGCAGTCATAGAGTGTGAAAAGTCACCAAGAAAAATAATTATTTACTATTCTGATGTATATTACTTAATACTAGCAATGCAGCTGGGTCGTCCTTTCCACATTTTACTCTAGACCTCAAAGGAGTACCTAATTTTTATTCGCTTTTCTTTTACTTTTTTCTTTTGAGAGTGAGGTTTATCAAACACTTAGTACATCCATCAGATTTACTACCATCAGAACTTAACAGATGAGAAGCATGATTCTAGTTTTTGACTTAGTAATAAGATAGACAAAGTAAACTGAACTAAGCTCAATATCAGAGTTTGCTTGTGTCAATAGATTTCCACATAAATAATTACTTCTAACATGGGATCTTTAGTATGTTAAAGACTACTAGGTCAGCATCTAGCACAGTTATCCTCATAGGATTGAATAGTCACATAAACAGTCATATCACTATCAGAGTTTAGAAATTCACATCAGACAACAATCAGTACTTAAGCAATTTTCAATTAAGCACAGAATACACAAGGAGAGTAATTTCTGTAAATACTGATCATAAAGTCTGATGCATCAGAATCAAAACTAAACAGATTTAGAGAAAGAACCTGAAACCATTCAAGTTCATTTACCAATCTTGTAAAAGTAGCTTCACACAGTGGTTTTGTGAAGATATCTGCTAGTTGTTGATCTGTTGGAACAAAGTGCAATTCCACTGTACCTTCATCCACATGTTCCCTTATGAATGGTACCTAATGCTGATATGCTTTGTCATTGAGTGTTGAACTAGATTACCTGACATAGCAATAGCACTTGATTATCACAGTAAATAGGGATTTTAAAATATGTTAACCCATAATCCAGTAACTGATTCTTCATCCAAAGAATCTGTGCACAACAGCTGCCTGCAGCAATGTACTCTGCTTCTGCAGTTGATGTGGAAATTGACTTTTGTTTCTCGCTAAACAAATAAACCAATCTACCTCCAAGAAATTGGCAGCTTCCACTTGTGTTTTTCTTGTCAATTTTGCAACCTGCAAAATCTGCATCTGAGTAACCTATTAGTTTAAAATTTGATTCTCTGGAATACCATAATCCCAGATCCGCTATTCCCTTAAGATATTTGAAAATTCTTTTCACAGCTGTTAAGTGAGGTTCTCTTGGATCTGCTTGAAATCTTGCACAAGATAGGTAGCATACATGATATCAGGTCTACTAGCAGTTAAATAGAGTAGAGAGCCAATCATACCTCTGTAATCAGTAATATCTATTGATTTACCAGTATCCTTATCCAATTTGTTGCAGTGGCCATGGGAGTGGATGCACTCGAATAATCTTGCATTCCAAATTTCTTCAGCAAATTTCTGGTGTACTTGGTTTGACAAATAAAAGTGCCCTTCTGCATTTTGCTGACTTGAAGGCCCAGAAATAGCTAAGTTCCCCCATCATACTCATTTGATATCTTGACTGCATCAGTTTGGCAAACTTCTTGCAAAGTCTGTTCATTTGTAGAACCAAAGATGATATCATCACATATATCTGAACCAGAAGTAAGTCCTTTCCATGGTTGAGGTAGAATAGTGTTTGTCTATTGTTCCTCTGTTAATCCACTTTCCAGAAGAAATTGAGCTAAAGTCTCATACCATGCTCTTGGAGCTTGCTTAAGCCATAAAGTGTCTTTATCAAGCCTGTAGACATGATTAGGATATTTGGGATCTACAAACCCTGGAGGTTGTTCAACATATACTTCCTCCTTCAATTTTCCATTGAGAAAAACACTTTTCACATCCATTTGAAAGACAGTAAACTTTTTGTGAGCAGCATAAGCCAAAAATATCCTTATGGCTTCCAATCCTAGCAACTGGTGCAAATGTTTCATCATAATCAATTCCCTCATGCTGAGAATATCCTTTTGCAACCAACCTTGTCTTATTTCTTGTAATTATGCCATCACTATCAGTTTTGTTTCTGAATACCCACTTTGTACCAATAACAGATCTGTTCTTTGGTCTTGGCACTAGGGTCCAGACTTTGTTTCTTTCAAATTCATTTAACTCTTCCTGCATTGCTTGCACCCAATCAGCATCTTGAAGAGCTTCTTCCACTTTCTTTGGTTCAGTCTGAGAAAGAAAAGAATTGTAAATACATTCACTTGAAGTAGTTGTTCTAGTTCTGACACCGACATCAGGATTTCCAATTATTAAGTCAGGTGTATGTGATTAGTCCACTTCCTTGCTGATGGGAAGGTTTTCTATAGAATTGGATGCTCCCCCATGATTCATGTTATCTTCATCAATATTTTCTGATGCTCCCACTGAAACTATGCTCTCTGAGTTGGATTCTTCAGAATTGAAGTTCTCAGAATTATCAGAACTTGGCCTTATCAGAACTTGACGAATCAGAACTTGAAGAGCCAGATGTATGTTCTGATGCTTCTTGAGATGTGGTTGTATCTTGAGTATGCTCCCCCTGCATAGGTGCATCTTCCTTTGGCGTAGTCACCACAGTTTCAATAACATCAGAGTTTAATCCATCAGAGTTTGCAGTATCAGGATTTAGACTGTCAGGATTTTCAGCATCAGAATTTAAGTCTTCATTTTCAAATCTCAGCTGATCATGATCAATAAAATCTTCAAGTCCAGTAATCTTCTTATCATCAAAGGAGATATTGATAGATTCCATGACCACTCTTGTTCTCAAGTTATAGACTCTGAAGGCTTTTGTGGAAAGTGGATATCCAACAAAGATTCCTTCATCAGCTTTTAGATCAATTTAGATAGTTGTTCAGGATGAGTCTTAAGAACAAAACACTTGCATCCAAATACGTGAAAATACTTCAGATTTGGCTTCTTATTCTTCACCATCTCATATGGTGTCTTTCCTTGCTTGTTAATGAGTGTTGCATTCTGAGTAAAACAAGCAGTCTGCACAGCTTCAGCCCAGAAATAGGTTGGAAGCTTTGCTTCATCAAGCATTGTACGTGCAGCTTCAATGAGAGTTCTATTCTTTCTATCAACAACTCCATTTTGCTGTGGAGTCCCAGGAGCAGAAAATTCCTGCTTGATTCCATGGTTTTTGCAGAATCCTTCCATTATCAAATTCTTGAACTCAGTACCATTATCATTTTGACCAATTTATCCAGTTTCCTGACATGATCAATCAAGATAGATGCAGTTTCACTTTTTGTGTGCAAGAAATACACCCATGGTGTATCTGGTGAACTCATCCACTATGACCATATCATATTTCTTCTTTGTAATAGACATGACATTTACTGGACCAAATAGATCAACATGTAGAAGGTGATAAGGCTCAAGAATTGATGATTCAGTCTTGCTCTTGAATGAGATTTCTTTTGTTTAGCCTTCCGACAAGAATCACAAAGGCCATCAGGAGCAAATACTGACTTTGGCAGTCCTCTCACAAGATCTTTCTTGACTAGTTCATTTATATTGTTGAAATTTAAATGAGAGAGTTTCTTGTGCCAATTCCAGCTTTCTTCAATTGATGCTCTACACATCAGACAGATTGTAGAACCATCAGTACTTATTGAAAGCTTGGCTTCATAAATGTTACCACGCCTGTATCCTTTCAAAACTACTTTGCCTGTAGATTTACTTACAACTTCACAGTGTTCTTCAAAGAAATCCACATGATAACCTCTGTCACAGATTTGACTGACACTCAGCAGATTGTGTTTAAGTCCTGAGACCAGAGCTACTTCTTTAATGATGACATTCCCGAGATTGATATTGCCATATCCCAATGTTTTCCAATGTTGCCATCTCCATAAGAAACACTTGGGCCAACCTTCTCCACAAAGTCTGATAGCAGGGCTTTATTTCCAGTCATATGTCCTGAACATCCACTGTCCAGAACTAGGATATTTTTCTTGTTGCCCTACAATCACAAAGACCACTAATGATTAGTTTTAAGGACCCAGACTTGCTTGGATCCTTTGGCCTTATTAAGTTTGTTAACATTTGCAGCGGATTTAGCATCAAAGTTTATGTTAACATTTTTCTTATCAGAATTTACACTATCAGACTTTGAATCAGAACTTACACTAGAAGGAACAATGCTAACTTTCTTTAAAGAAGGTTTTATTTGATAATAATCATAGTATAGACTATGATATTCCTTATAAGTATAAATGGAATGCAATAAACTACCACAATGAAAACAAGGATTTGTGGCTTATATCTAACAGACTGACTCTTAACTCCTGACTTTGAGGGTAAGGAGTTTATATTCTTATTTTTCCTGCAAAAAGAAGCCAGATGATTAGAACTTCCACAGTTATGACATGTTTTTCTAGGAGCATCGGGAACAGACTTATAATCATTGCTTTTATTCACACCTTCCTTTCCATTCCTATTTTTCCTAGGTGATTTTACCTTGTTTGCATTCTTAACATCTTTTAGCTTATGCTTAAGCTGCTTCTTTGTCATGAAGCCTACGTTTACTTCAGTTGTCTTTTACTGTTTTAGTTTGTCAGAAGTTAATTCCTTTTTAACTTCTGATTTCTCAATATCAGACTTTACAGCTACAAACTTAACAGGGTTTTAACTTTGGCTTTTGTTTAACAGCTATAGGCTTAATATATATAGTTCCTTTATCATTCTTATCCTCTCCATAACCTAAGCCCTCTTTCCAGTTTTCACTACTTAACATAGAGATTCATTCATTTTAAGCACTTCATCTCTAACATAGAAAGCATCATCTCTATCTTTCTGAGTTTGATGAAACATGACTAACTCTTTTCTAAATAATCATTCCTCTTTTTGCAAACAAGATTTTCAGAAGTTAATCTTTCACATGTTAAAGTTTGATCTCTATAGCTAATGAACATGGTTTTAAGATATCTTCTCAACTCATTAATATCATCAGTATGAAAGTCATAAGTAGTTTGAGGTACCTTTAAATCAGCAGCTTCATAACTGCTTTCAGCACTTACCATATCAGCATTTGCCATCAAGGCATAATTTTCCTCACTTTCAGAATCTGAGGTGTCTGTCCAGCTTTTGTTCTTTGTGACAAGAGCCTTGCCTTTGTCACTCTTCACTTTCTTGCAATCCGGAGATATGTGGCCTTTCTCACCACAGTTGTAGCATTGACATTTGTATAATCTCCTCTGTCAGACTTTCCTCCTCTGCCCTCAGATTTTCTAAAATTCTTCTTATCAGAACTTGCGCCTTCCTGGAAAACTTCTTTCCCTTCCTGAACTTCCTGTATGCAATCTTTGTGATTCCTTTCACCATAAGAGCACACAGCTTCATCATCTCTTCATCAGCATCCGTCTCAGGCAAGCTTTCAGATTCTGAGTCATCATCACTTTCAGAACTTGATGACTCAGTATTAGACTTTGTGAAGAGAGCTTTACCCTTGCCTTTCCTTGAGGTAGCTGTCTTGGGGGATTCTTCTTCAGCCTTAAGAGCAACTGTCCTTGACTTTCCTCCTTTCATCTTGCTTCTTTGTTCCATCTCAAGTTCATGAGTCTTGAGCATTCCATAAATTTCATCAAGAGTTGTTTCATCAAGATTATAGTTGTCTCTTATTGTTGTTGCCTTCAAAATCCCAGCTTTCAGGAAGAGCCAACAGGAATTTAAGGTTTGAATCTTCAAGATCATACTCTTTATCAACCAGTGACAAATCATTCAAGAGTTTGACAAATCTATCATATAATCAGTCAATGACTCATTAGCCTTTGAGTCAAAGTGTTCATACTCTTGAGTGAGTATTATCTTCCTGTTCTTCTTAATCGTATCAGTTCCCTGACATCTTATTTCCAAGGCATCCCATATCTCCTTTGCAGTCTTGCAGTTTATTACCCTATTTGACATTACATTATTAATGGCACTATGCAGTAAGTGTCGTACCTTAGCATCCTTAGCAATTGATGCGATATCTTCAGCAGTGTAGTCACTCTTTTCCTTTGGTACTGACTTTGCTGCTTCACCTGCAACTGCAACAGCGAGCTTGGTTGGTTTGTGAGGCCCTTCCTTGATTCTATCAAGATATTCTGGATCTGTAGTTTCCAGAAACATGGTCATCCTCACCTTTCATATGGGATATTCAGATGGTCTCAATATGGGAACTCTAATAGTCTCATATCGGCTTTGGATTTGTGTCTTTGGAGGTTCTTCAGTTTTGGTGGGCTTAGTTGGAGTTTCTACTTCAGACATGATTGTTTTTGGATCTTAAACTGTTTGTGTGTTAACAGATAGGCTCTAATACCACTTGTTAGGTCACACACACTGTAGAGGGGGGTGAATACAGTGTATAGCATAATCAAATCGAACTTTAATAACTCAAGTAACAGAAAACAAACTTTATTCAAAACAATAAACTCTATTACAGTATGGAACTGTCCTCTCTCAGTGATGAACAAATATCACGAGAGCTGCTAGGGTTACAATGAAAAATAATCTTCTCGATTTTTGATAACACTTATAGTGTAAACCCTATGTCTGTGTTTATATACTACACAGTTACAAGATAATCGCTAATTGATATGGAATATAATTCTGCTTCCTAAAATATATCAATCAGATATCTTTTCTTCCAAGTATTCTATTCTTCATAGAATTCCTTCTTCATGCATATCTCTTCTTATGTTTATCTCGATCTTCTCTTCCTGTAAATCAGCTGCCTTCCTTATTATCTGAACATTTTCTTCAAGTCCTGATATTATCTTATGATAAATATCTCCTAAACCTTAAGTACTGACAACTTAAGTTCTGACTTCAGTATAAGTGCTGATTTCAGTTAAGTACTGATTTGTCATGTTTAAGTAAGATCTGAAAACTAAATATGAATCATATTAGACATGACATTATCAAATATATCTAACAGGATAATACATCTCGATGAAGATCGAGAACCACATGACAATATTGAACAAGAGTTAGAATAAGATCAGGATGTATATCAAAATGTTAAAAGTAATCTTGTCCAAGAGACACAGGTTATTTGTAGATGTAGTAGGATTCACCATGAGCCCGGGAGAAATTATGAATTTATTTTGACTCAATATGGTGATGTGATGCTTACGAATAATGATAAGCCTCTCACCTACCAAGATGCTATCAACAGTACAGTCTCCGAGAGATGACTATAGGCCATGAAATCCGAGATGGAATCCATGTATCAAAATAAAGTATTGACTTTAGTTGATCCACTCGAAGGGGTAAAACCTATAGGGTGCAAGTGGGTTTTCAAGAAGAAAACTGACGTGGATGGTAAAGTACAGACCTATAAAACGCGACTAGTGGCAAAAAGTTTCAATCAAATTCATGGTATAGGCTATGATGAGACTTTTTCACCGGTTACTATGGTCAAGTCCATTAGGATTTTGTTAGCAATGGTTGCTTACTCTGACTATGAGATTTGGCAAATGGATGTCAAAACTACTTTCTTATATGGGAGCCTTGAACATGATATATAATACAACCTGAGGGTTTTGTCGATCAAAAGTTTGCTAAGATAGTTTGTAAGTTGCTTCTATCTATTTATAGATTGAAGCAAGCCTCAAGGAGAATGAATATTCATTTTGATGAAACGGTCACAGAATTTGGTTTTATTCAAAATGAAGATGAACCATGTGTTTAGAAGAAGGTTAGTAGGAGCCATGTGACATTCCTAGTATTTATATAGATGACATATAACAGATATGGAATGACATACCTTCTCTACAGGCTGCTAAGACTTGGTTGAGAAATAGTTTCTCGGTGAAAGACTTAGGCGATGCTACCTATATATATTAGGGATCAAGATCTATAGAGATAGATTAAAAAGATTAATCGACCTAGTCGGAGTACATACATTGATAAAGTATTACATCATTTTATGATGCAAGAGACAAGAAATGATATGTTTCGATGTCTCATGGGATAGTGATCTCAAAAGATAATTGACCCCTAAATCATTAGATGATAAGGGTCATTTGAGAAAGTTCCATATGCGTCAGCAATTGGATCTATAATGTGTACAATGATATATATTTATCCTGATCTTTCATATGCTTTAAGCATGGCGATCAGATACCAGTCTAATCCAGGTAAGGGTCACTTGATAGTTTTCAAGAATATTCTTAAGTACTTAAAGAGGACTAAAGATTTATTTTTGGTGTGTTGAGAAGATAGGGAACTGGTTGTAAAGGGTTACACTGATACTAGTTTCTGAACCTAATTTTTGGACAGACAAGGATTATTACGAGTTTATGTCTGTTTTGTGTTTTGTCTAAATATAATTGATGTTAGCTTGAATAGTTCACAGCAAGAACATTGATGATTATATGGAAGCCGAATATATTGATATTTTTTGAAACAGCCATGGAGACTGTTTAGGCATGTCCTTAGGCAATATCGCCTTATTAATGAGATTAATAATTAAGGAGATATAATGTAAAATGTATAGTTGATAGTGCTGCAGACCCACTGACTAAGGCTTTGTCGCAGCATAAGTACGATGGTCGTACTAGTTCCATGAGTATTATATACATGGGTGATTGGCTCTAGAGCAAGTGGGAGATTGTTAGTGTTTGTGCCCTAGAGACAATACTATGATGTTTTAGTTTAAGACATTAGGATTATTAATGTTTATGTTTTATCGATTATTCTCTTTATAATTTATTAATTCTTAATTTACTGCGATATAAATGTTAGATTAATAAATGTTCTTGGAATATGATATGCAATTCTATATCTCTAAGTACGTGACTTAGAAATGAGATTATGAGAATAGTATCATTATTCCTAAAGGTCCCTAGTCGAGTATTATTATTAAGGGACAATAATAATGTATTAAGACTGGTGTGTTTGTTGACTGATGATCACATCTCATTGATCATAGGTATAGTGATACTAAAGTCAAAAACACGGGCAGATGTATATATACATGGTGTTGGACAGACCCAATGTGAGATTCTACATGTATGTTATATCATAAGTAATTCTCACAGTGATAATGATGTAATGGTCCTTAGACCTGAAGTCATTATATTTCTATACGAGAATTAATATACATTGATTCCATTAAAAGTTATCCTTGACCGGATAATGTTAAAAGTGGACAATGGGTATATTATGAATCATATGAGAAATATGAATGATCTAGATGGGATTTAACCCTCCTATTTTAGGAGTGATATTATTGGCCTCTTGTGTGAGCTAGACTATGAAATGCGTGGCCACGCTCAGATGTTAATTTGATATGATAGTCTAGTCATTGATCAAGAAAACTTGGATTAAACTATGATAAGGATGACACATTACATGCCTCTAGTTTAATCAATAATATTGGTCAAAGGGATTATATTACATTGTACATTATTCACAAAAGGTTTAATCGATCACTGATTCAATTATTATTACTTGGATAGCAATGATGTATTACTAGATGCCACTCATTGTTTAAGATTTTAAATTAGATTTAAAATTCGTTGCCAACGTAATAATGACCTATAGGGTCACACACTAAGAATGCTTGAAGGATTATTTAATTTAAATCGGATTTAAATTATACTAAAGTAATTTGAATTATTTATAATATTAATTAAGTATGACTTAATTAATTAGATAAATATTGATATTCGAATTTACTAATATTAATTATGAAATTTATTTGTTAAATAATTAAGTGAGACTTAATTATAATACAAATAGGAATTTTGAATTAATAATAACTCCTAATTAGTTAAGAGTTATAATTCATTTTTCTTCTCTATATAATATCTCTTGTGTGGCTGATTTTGTAAGCAAGACTTTTACTAAAACCCTAGCCACCAAGGGACAAGATGGAGAGAGCAAGAAAAAATGAGTTTGTACTAGTACACATTTAATCCTTGAGTTCAAGCATACGTGTGGATACCGATAGAGCATAGATCGCGAGAGCGGGATGCGTGGTGATTGAACAAGCTTTGGATCTCCATTAGTCAACCAATTGGTAAAGCTTCTTAAGGTAAACAATCTGATCTACGAATTAAATATATATTTTTCGCATGGATCTTGCGGTGGGTTTCGAAAATTCTGATTTTTTACATTTTTAATTATTGTTTCTGTTGCGTTTATGTGCTCGAAACCCAACACAGCCCACCACAGGCCAGTCCGAAAAAGCTAGCGATTTGGTACATATTATTTGTTGACTTGTATCTATAAAGGTCCCAAACACTCTCATTCTTGTCGCTGTGGGATGTTACAACAGGGATCGTAACTCACAACCTCGCGGGCCAGTAATCAACATGATCTCAGGAGGCCTTACAGTAGCTGGGACAACAAGGAACTCTCGAAAAGCTTATGCGAGAGAAGTAATGAGCATAGTCGGAGAGTCGTCTAAGCATTTTAAGTAAGAGATGACGCTTGAGTTCGGTGACCCTGACCTTGAAGGTTTGATATTTCCTCAAGAAGCCCTCTAGTTATTACTCCGATAATTGAAAATTGTCCCATTATGAGGGTCCTAGTGGACAACAGAGCTTCTGTGGATATTCTATTCCATGACACGTTCTTAAGGATGGAGTACACTAACTCCCATTTAACTCCGTCTGACACAGCCATCTTCGGGTTTAACCAAATGGAATGCCAAGTCGAAGGAGCATTAAAACTTCCCATGACTAGTGGTGAAGAGCCTAAAGAGGTCACACAGATGTTAAACTTTCAGGTTATTAAGGAAGCCTCTACTTACAACGTTATCATAAGAAGAACATGGATTCATGCGTTTAAGGTCGTGCCCTCAACCTACCACATGGTACTAAAGTTCTCAACTGGGAACGGTGTCGGCGAGGAAAAAAGTGATCAGAAAATGGCACACAGTTGCTATGTTGCAGCACTTAGGCCCAATGTAATTGGGGGGCAGGTTCTCCCCATAGACGACATGGATGTCCGTGAGAATGAAGAACTTCGAGGGAAGCCATCAAAGGACTTAGTTCCAATTCTCCTAGAATTCTTAGACCCGGAGAAGGTCACATATATTGGAGCGTCTTTGGACAAGCCCCTGAAAGGCTAATTAAAAATTTTCTTACAAAAGAACAGTGATGTGTTTACTTGGATGGCAGCTGATATGCCTGGGAGTGACACCAACCTTATAACTCATAAGTTGAACTTTAATCCAACTCGGAAGGCCGTAAAGTAGAAAAAAAGAAATTATGCCCCTGACAGGTTGGAAGTCGTTAAATGGGAGGTCGAGAAGCTCCTAGAAGCTGGATTCAGGGAGTAAGGGCAATTTCCTACCAAAGGTTGGTAAATAAGATATTTGTCCATCTAATTGGAAAGACCATGGAGGTCTATGTCGATGACATGTTAGTCAAAATCCTAGCTATGGCCAATTATATAATCACCTCAGAGAGGCATTCGAAGTGCTAAGGTACCACAAGATGATGTTAAACTCCACCAAATATGTTTTTGGCGTTGAATCTGGAAAAATTTTGGGTCACATGGTATTGAAGAAGGGAATCGAGGCCAACCCTGGAAAAATCAAATTTATCCTAGACATGGAGCCACCATACGCCATAAAGGATGTCCACAAGCTGACTGGGAGAATCGCAGCTCTAGAGAGGTTCATCTCTAAATCTAGAGACAAATGTCTCCCCTTTTTCAAAACCCTGAAGAAGGTGAAGAAGTTTGAGTGGACAGTTGAGAGCCAAGAGGCCTTCGAACAGCTGAAAAAGTACATGACCGAAGCCCCGTTGCTGGCCAAACCTAGTCTGGAAGACATCCTTTACTTATACCTCGCGGTATCCGAACAAGCCATGAGTGCAGTCCTGATAAACGAAGAACGGAAACTCCAGAAGCCAGTCTACTATATGAGCAAGGTACTCCACGGAGCGACGTTGTACTATTTCACCACTAAGAAATTTGCGATTTCCCTAGTCACAGCCTCGAGGAAGTTGAGACCATACTTCCAGGCCCAGAAGATCGAAGTACTGACATACCAACCTTTAAGGAACATTCTTCATAGCCTGAAGGCAAGTGGAAGGCTCATCAAATGGGCGATTGAGTTGGGCGAATTTGACATCAAGTACAAGCCTCAAACACCCATCAAGGCTCATGCCTTAGTAGACTTCGTGGTCGAATGCACCACTAGAAACCAAGAAGTCGGGGGAAAAATACTGTAACCCTAGAAGGAGAGAGAAAGAGAAAGATGAAGGTCCGACTCTGAAAGAGTATTGGGTTCTCCATTTTGACGGAGCATCCAAAACAAAATCTAGTGGTGCTTCACCTCGGACGCACACCCATATGCAAACGGGCAGGCAAAGTTGCTAATCAAATCATCCTTGATGGACTTAAGAAAAGGGTCGAGCGCTTGAAAAATACTTGGGTGGATGAGCTGCTGCCTATACTATAGGCATATCGTACCACCTGCAAAGTGACAACTGAAGCTACCTCATTCATGCTGGCTTATGGAGCCGAGGCTATTCTACCTCCAGAAATCATCCACGGATCTCCTATGGGCGAAGCTTACAAACCAGAAACTAATGAAGAAGGCATGAGGCTCATTGTCGATCTCATTGACGAGGTCAGAGATGAGGTCAACATCCATAATACAGTGCATCAACGAAGAGCCTCCATCTATTATAATAAAAGGGTTAAGGAAAAGTTCTTTCAGTAAGGAGACTTGGTCTTAAGGAAGATTGAGGCGTCATGAGTCGCGGAGAGAGGAAAGCTAGCCCCTAACTGAGAAGGGCCTTATAAGATTAGGAAGACATTAGGACGAGGATCCTACAAGTTAGAGACCTTGAACGGTGATGAAGTGCCACGCACTTGGCACGCTTCAAACCTGAAGGTTTATTATGTTTAGGGTGTTCATAACATGTTCCTAGTACTTAGTACTATATATATAAATAAGGTCGACGAAACAATCTTATGTAAGGGTTGAACCTATTTTTCAATATTATCTATTTATGCTAGTTTGTTTCTATCATCTTGTCTACCAATTTATTTAAGTACGAGCATCTAAAGAAGGCAAATCTCGATTGACCAAATGCCGAAAATTAAAGACAAGTATGAAATCAAACCAAATGATATGCATAGATATGATCCCGAAAGAATCACAAATTAGTCCTGAAGGACAGTTAGGTTACAAACCAAGATAGTTCAAATATATAAATTCTCGAAAAAAAAGCCACAGGTGGCATATAAAGCCATGCAAGGCTATCACAATCACTCATCTGAAGAATCCTCTTCCTCCTCCTCCCCCCCTCTTTGTTCCCCTCTGATCGACATCGTCCTCCTCTTCTTCACCATCTTCATCCAAACCAGCCTCGAAGGAAGATCTGCTACTCCCTAGAACCCGGCTCTTGGATCTTCTCATAGAGAGCCGCCTTGGAGCTAAGGCTTTATGAAGGAGCTTTACCCTTGGAACCAGAATCCCCGTGTCTTGAACTAGATAGAGACTGTTGGCGGAAAGTCTCGAGCATTGACCCAAAGGCCTGTCCGGGTGGATCCATAACAGGCACCTCCCAAGGGCAAGTGAAAAGGCTCGGATTGACCACATCTGCATACAGGCTACAGACGTCCTTGACGCCTATTTGCCATTCTATAGGCAGGTTCACATGATGCATCAGATCATTATGATCGTCTATCATCTTGAGGAACTCCTTGGATCCATGATACACATTCACGAGCTTTCTTCACTTCATCTTCCTCCTCTTTACCTCCTTGGAGTGCTTCTTCTTAGGACAACAACCTTATCTTCTGCCTAATGTGCCTTAGACTCTCATTTCTCTGAGGAGATCTTCATCTTGTTCATGAAAGTTTGCAGTGTTGCATAGTCACTCTCTCATCTTGATGCTTTGAGTAGAGGATGCAATAAAGTAAACATTGGACTGACAAAGAAAATAGAAAGAGAAGTCATAAGAAAGACTAACTTTACAGAAGACAGGGGTAAGATACTAAGACTGACTAAGACTCAAGAGGGACGAGTCACCAACATAGAGAATCCCGACCGACCAGGACCTTCACGAAGGTCTGATCCCAGCCGACCAAGACCAGGAAGGGTCGAGTCCTCTACATGGAGGGACTTTGGATGAAGAAAACCTCCTGGAAGGATTTCCCGTGACCTTCCTGTGAAAATTTTGTGAAATGACTAAAGAAAGTATACTTAAATTTTTTTTAAACAAGTCAAAATGTACCCGGTACAAGGCGTAAGTCCCTAACATCTCGGCCTCGAGTAACTTCTCACCCGATGAGACGTGAAGAAGGTCTAGGGGAGTAATGCAGTTCTTGGACCACTCAAAAGCAAGGGCTAGACTCCCAATCACCAAGTTGTTGGTAGATTTTCTCCATGAAGGTTCGAAAGGGATCTTCACATTTCCATCAAAATCCTTGACTATTTTCTTGCCAGAAGCCTCAAGGAACGTCGGGACCTTGGGAATGCGATTAACCTGCTTGGCTGCTTTCCTGGCCATCCTTCCCGTAATCATGTCACTCTTATCAGTCAGTGCATTCAGGGCCTCAGCAGTTAAAAAACAAAAGAAAGATGGATATAAGAACAAACTTGACCAAAGTTGAGATAGAATAAAATGAATACCCTCTCTCGAGAGGCTGCTAATGACGGCCTTGACGAGCTTGGTCTCCATGACAAACTCCCAATAAGGGGTTCTTTCATTATTGTCAATAAGGCGGTCACGATTGTAAAAATCAGCATCCGTAAGATGAAGGATGTAATGAGCACTGTCTATGAGATAGCTGAAATCGCGTCTGAAGTATACCTCTTGTCGCCATCCTTCCATTCCAAGACTACAAACTTCTTATTTCAATGGTTAATAGAGTCATGAAGAGAATGCGTGTTCACGATATGAGGAACACGGGGACTGTGTTATAGAAGAACCCAGCCAGGTCTAGTGGAAGGAGATGCCTTCAACATGAAAATACTTAGGAAAATTGAGACACTCAGTGGAATAACCAGGTCATTGTACCTCATGATGAAAATGATAATAAAGCCACCCATTGGGATAGATCTGACATAGGTGGACCTTCCATTCGGCAAGGGGTCTCGGGATGAAAGGGTGTAATGGAAACCGTAGCCCAGATTTCAGAGCTGCCTTGTACACATACAATCTGTTGGTGCTCAGGTTACAAGTCCTCTCGTTGGACTTGGCCTTGCAAATCTTTATATAGTTAGGCCATGGGTAACTCGACCGAATCTCGTCGATGTCCTCTTCATCAAGAATGCTCTTATGCTTGAATGCATCAAAGTGAATGGTGATCGGATACTCATCAGACCGCTCGTCTAACTTGCTTTTTAAGCTGTTAGAACAACGGTTAAGGGAATAGGGAGAGACAAAAGCTATACCTTTCAGAGATCAAATCGTTTCTCTCTTATGCATATCTTCCTTGGATGAGATGAAAAGCTTGCTACGACCTTGACACATCTTGAAAAACTTGAGAAGTTGAGAGCCTTTAAAACTTGAGAAAATTGAGAAATGAAAGTGTGAATGAAAATGAGCACTTCATATCTTCTTTTATAGGAAAAGAGGTACCTACAGCAGGTCACAACTCTGCCTAGTTCGCGCTAGCAGGTATCTCTCGATAAAAGACCGAAAAATGGTAGGAAAATGATCAGAAAATTAGAAGCAAGGACATAATAGACGAACAAAGCGATGCAGAGAGTCACTTATCGTATCGGTCGTCCAAGAAAAGCCTGGAGAAGGCTAAACACAAGTCGTTCGTCTTATTTCAGCAATTAATTACACTAATTACAGAGATTAGTGAAAACCATGAAGATTAGAGCAGGGTCAAGCTCCTAATCTAACATCAATGACCATCTATAGCCACGACTCAATTACGGGAATGTTCTGAAAAGAAAGTTTCGTGAAGAGTAGGACGTTCACGAGAATAGGAGCAAAAATCACTGGAAAAAGAGTAGAACGTCCACCAAAAAGAGTAGGACATTCACCATAACAAGCTCGGAACGTTCACTTGGACGAATACAAGAGGTTCGGAGAACGTTCACCTCCTGGCCGACCAGGACCACCATGAAGGTAGCTCTATGGCCGACCAAGAACAGGAGTGGCCGAATCCTCTACATGAGGGCTTAGGGCCGACTAGTACCTCATGTAAGGTTGGTCAAGGCCTCCTGAAGGTTTTCTGGTGGCCCTCCTAGGAAATTTCTTGAAAGTTTTTGGAAAATTTGGCTCTCAACGAGAACAATTTTCGTGAAGACTAGAACATCCTCGAAAACAAGTTTCACGAAGGCTAAAGAGTCCATGAGAATAATTTCCGTAGACTCCACGACCCGGCCGACAAGGACCACCATGGAGGTGGCTCCATGGCCGACCAAGAACAGGAGGAGCCGAGTCCTCCACATAGAGGGCTTAGGGCCGAGTAGAAAATCCTGCAAAAAAAATAAAATTACAAGACGTTTACCTCCCGGTCAACATGAGGCTCACCCCCAGCCGATCAGGAGGGGTCGAGTCCCCGACATGGGGGCTTGAAATGAGAAGGACCTCTTGGGAGGTTGGTCCACGACCTCGTGGAGGTTTTTCGGTGACCCTAATGCGAAAATTTTGGAAAATTGGAAAAAAATCGGAAATCTTATGAAAATTTTCAAGATTTTAAACTTAACTCTGATTAGGGTCGATAGGTGACATTTAGCCCCGATTAGGGTTGATTAGTGAGATTTACAAGTAATTAACCTGAATCAAGGGTAATTAGTGGTTCGTGTGATGTAATTAGCCCCGATTAGGGCGTTTAATTTATTCTCACACATGATTAGCACAAATTGAGGATAATTAGTGGCTTATGTATACTAATTAGTCATTATTAAGATAAACTAGCCACGATTACTGCTGATTAGCCTCGATTACTGCTGATTAGCCTCGATTAAGGCCAGTTAGCGTATTTTAACTTAAAATTAGGCTATTTTAAGCCTAATTTATAGTTTTTAGATGGAAATTAACCCCGATTAGGGTATGTTAGCAGCTTTCACCCTATAATTGATCTTGACGAAGGTCATGGGGTGATAAGCGCTCGTTTTTTAGTCCTGATTAGGACCATTTAGTGTCAAACACTATTCAATTAGCATGTGCAAAAGCCCTAAGTGTGTATACTCACACTATATGAGTCGTTGTAAACGTCTAGGTCGCTCCACACTTTATGATAATACGAAGATACCCATGAAGGGGCAATACCCATGAAGAGCCGATAACCATGAAGGGCCGATACCCGAGAAGGGCCGAAAGTACCCCGAGTCGCGAAAGGACCATTATAACTTCCACGAAAACTCGAGTTATTTCCCCAGAAGTTGGGGGCAAATGATATGGATAGAAATACATCCTAAAGACATATTAAATGTCGCATTACTTACGCTTGAAATTCTTAACCAAAGCCTAGTATAGACCAGGCTAGTCTATGCTCGTAACAGACTAAAGATGACCCAAATAGTCAAGACCCGCGAGCAAAGATCATCAAGGTCGACGAACATGAGCTGGTCACGAACTAGGCCCAATACGGCTGAAAGAATAGAGACATGACATCCAACATGGATACTAACTCTACTTGGAAGAATCTAGAATTCCTTCCCTTACATGAGTCCTAATTACCATCTAAGTTGGAGACTTGTCCACCAAGTCTCCCAACACGAGTTTAACCCCAGACGAACCTCTATATAAAGGGCTCTACTCCTGAACGTAGAACTACTTATTTGGCTTGATTCTGTACAACATAGAGATACGTAGGTATCTTGTAAGGACAACCAGCCCCACTGCGAGACCATCCATTAAAACTCGAAACTTACAAACCCTAGTATTAAATATTACGGACCCTAGCTTTTATTGCACAACAGATACGATTATAAGACTTAATAATATATCTCCCTTTTTGTTCCTTATAGCAGTTTGCTAATAATATATGTTCCCTGGAGTGATTTGCCCTCTAAGCCTTATACCAAACCCGTATAGTATTC
>NW_027421843.1:0-8857 GCF_009905375.1 Apium graveolens | reverse complement strand
GTGGACTTACGAGCGGTCTGCTTGAATACACCATAGCTGCTAGCTGTAATATCAGGGGTGAAAGCAAGTAGTGAGCCAAATGCTCGCAGGGCAAAAACTATGATACAAAATATGAATCAAGAGACATATGAAAGCAGAGACAATGTGAAGATTGAGCAATAGCAATAAGAGATGAACTTTGGGTGATGGCATCATTGTTTGTAACAAAACATTTCCAAAATCATTTCTTAATCCAAAAAACCATTTTAGACGCTACGGATTACAGCCGGTGATCAGCGCGAAGTAATCCCGAACCTCGCTGGGTTCTAAAACATAATGGGATCCCTAGCAACTTTTAAGCCTACAATTTAAGTGTGGAAAGGACTCGGTCTCAGTCCAGATCCACTATCTAAAGAAAAAACATTTGTCCCCTTGGGACTGAAAACCCAACTTTTTAATCATTTAAAAACTGATGCCGATTGATAATAAATTTCTTAAACAGTAACATCTCACTATTTCTCAAGAAACATTTTATTGTCCTTTGACAATTTGGCTTTAAAAACTTTACCAGTTGATAAAATTTGATGCCAGAAATAATAACATTTAAAAGCTCTTAGGCATGAAAGGATGAGTACTTCTTTAAGGAATTCTAGCCAAAACTCAAACAGTGTACTAAGTAAGGTTTATTGCCAGAAGAATTGAACTATCAAGGTGAGGAAATCAATTCAGGGTTCAATGCAAAGGAACAATTTACGATTTAAAGGAAATAATCAGGGTGTAGTACAATAGGTTTAACTAGGGAAATTCTAAGGATTATAAGTAAGGGTATCAATCATTCCAATTCCGAAGGATTTCAAATAATAGGGTTATGATAAAAAATCAAAGGATTAAGATTAGAGATTCTTATTGATGAGAACAATCTTCTCACTAGAGATTTCAAAGATGAATATCAATGGTTAACAATCAAGGAAGAAAGTATTGTAAAAGAGTTCGAATCAATAAACCATAAAGGTAGGAATCTCAAATAGGGTTACAATCATAGGGTATCAAAGAAATTTCAATGTTCGGTATCATAGTAAGGGGTAATAAGGAAAGTGTACAAATGAATCGTTATCTCAGGGTTTAATGAAGGAAATGAAAACAATCGAAAAGGTGATATGATTCGAGGGATTAACTTTCTCAAGTTCGCAAGGAAATTCGATAATGTATAATCAATAAGGATATTTAAAGACTAAGTCAAGGGGAATACAAGGTTATGAATGATTATTAAAGGTGCGAAATGCTTCTGAATGAGTTTGGGGTGATCAAGGTTATACCAATTATACTAATCAATCAAGCTCGGGTACTTATAACAAGGGCAATATCAAATTCAAGCAAGCTATCTGGTTCCAATAAGTATCTCAGGGTACTTGCATAACATATGATTAACAAAAGGAGGTATACTTGAATAATATCAATTCAACAAGGGGAAAACACTCGCATAATGTCATTACGAAGGAAGAGTACACTTGCACAATATAAGTGTACAAGGGAAGGACACTGCCTTGAGAGGTTTGACTACACACGACTGTCTTGGGAGTGACGGGAGCACTACTCGACCTTGACGGCAAGCTTCCTATCTTCACTTGATCCTACAAAATAATAAGAATCCTCATTACTACGGCTATTATGACACCAAACAACCCTAACACCAATGCACAAATTGACTCCAAGTAACGCTTGTGTCTTATATTGCGTAAACACTAAGTTAACACACAATACCATGCACATAACATATAGTAGCACCTTGGAGCACATAACACATATAGGTATACTCATACTTTATTTAGACTTGGTGCTTTATTCGGGACTGGAATGATCTCACTATCAATCTCCACAATCCACTTGCGACACACTAATAAAATAGTCTCGACTTTTGAGGGCCCTACACTTGGTGTTCCATCTCTTAGCCAAAACCTGCCTAAACACTTCACTGACCTATATCTAAATTAAATACTAGGCTCATCATGCTCACTCAAGGGTCCATAAACTAAACGTAAAAGAAAGCGTTCGCACTTGCATAATTATGGCGCACCTTAGGAACTTCAGTTTTTACACCACTAAAGCTCGAATATTCCTAACCAAAATTGACCTACTGGATTATTAAGTCTATAAGCTAACTTGTGCACTTGAATGACACACTAAGGGCCTTCTAGATTTCTTGGGCCTAAGCCAAAGTTGAACAAACTCTAAATGAGTGTCCTGAAAACTGCCCTGTTTTGGACTAACTTAAACTCATTGGTTCTAACTCTAAACCTCCATGGTTCGACTTCAAACTCTTCCTTAAACTCCCTAGTATCAGTAGTAATCAATTCCTAATGAGGGCTTACTCTTAATCCAACTTTTTGATCTCCAAAACGTACTAAACTCAATCTGTCCCCTGTTCTGGCAGAATCTAAGTTTTGGTGTGTGCACCTCACTAAATGGTTGGGTTTCTCTAATTAATGGCTTCTGGACTCAACTACAACCCAAGTACTAACTCCCCGTGGCTTGGGCCTAACAATGCCTAAGAAATGCCCATTCAAAATCAACACACAACTCACATGCAAATCTGGAAAAATTTCAGGATTCTATCCTAGCCTTTCCACCTTAACTCCCACTTAAAACCACGAATTAAATCTCAACCAAGGCAAATTTACTTCTATAAGACTCTAAACTAAGGCCTCAACCAAAATGGAGATCATTCATGCCCTATAACACCAACATGCAAACTAAAACTTAACATGCAACTCACAATGATCACAAAAACAAGTTCGACTAAATAATGGGATTATTAGCTCATAAATTCCACTTAAAATACTAAATTATTTCAAGGGATCATGCACACTATATTTTAAAAACTAAGATCAAGTATGATATCAAGGAAATAATTCGTTTTTAGCCCATATAGGTCGAATTTAATCACAACCAAACATGCATGTATATTTTCGAAAAAGAGAGCATATATAGCTTGATCATTCTTGAAAATAATGCCCTATCTCTAACATGCAAAGTAAAACATGGCATTACAACTAGAGATCAGTAGCATGCAAGTTTTAAAGGAGTTTTAATCAAGGAAACACTTAGTTTATGCACATAAAAAGTATATCTCATGGAGAACTCTTTAATCCACATGAATTAAAGAGTTTCTCCTTGGAGATCACATAAAAACAAGACATGCAAGCATTAAACTTCATCTCCTAAGCATGGAACTTCTTGGAAAGTGTATTATATATAATGAGTAGTGAAATTACACTAGAAGGCAAGGATTTGTTGAAGAAAAAAATGAAGGGGATGGGGGAAGGGGTTTAGCCGAGAGGGAAGAGAAGAGAGGGAGGGAGAGAGTGAGGTGAGGGTGGAGTGTGGAGTGAAAAATGAAATGATCATGACAACTTGTGCTTGTTTTATGGTTTTGATTTGATTAAATGTGAGTGGAGTTCAGAATTTACAAGAGTGCCCTTCTCCCAAAGCTAAGCCAAAAATGCATGTAAGGTTAGTTTGGTCTTTTGGTGGATAAAAGAGAGTTAGTGGGATATGAATTGTCTTTTTAGCCCTTTAAGTTGAATGGGAGGGTATTTGCATGCATGGGTATTCATGTAAATTGCTAATTACTAAACTACTAATTTCAAAGATTTATTTTTATAAAATAAAATAAAATTTCGAAAATTATAAAAGTTGTACCATAAAATAACTCGATTTTTAGAAATTTTATGAGATCACTTTTGTGATTTGTGAATGAAATGATTTTAAAAAAAATAATTTCCCAAGGTAAAGAATATTCTCTATAAATCAATAATAAGAGAAATTATAAAACTCTCGCTTTGAAAAATTCATATTTTAAATAAAGCAATTTATAATGCAGCAAATTCCATTCACACAAATATACAATCAATAAATATATTTATAGTCGCTCTAATATTATACAGAGTTCGCAAATAATATTACACAAAATACCAGTGTAACATTCTCTCCCCCTTAAAGGATTCTGTCCTCAGAATCTAAGAGAAGATGAGGATACCGGGAACGCAATCAGACTCGAACTCCTAAGTTGACTCTTCGACCTTGAGGTTCCTCCAAAGTACTTTTACTAACTTTACCGACTTATTTCTAAGACTCTTTGCTTGCCAGTCGAGTATTTTGACAGGTTGCTCCTCATACGACAAGTCTGCCTGAATTTCTATAGGCTCATACTCTATTACAAGATTGACATCCGGGTTATATTTTTTTTTTTCTTTTTTTTTTTTTAACAAAAACACATAAAAGACATTATAAACATGCTGATACTGCGGAGGCAGCACTAACTCGTAAGCCACTTTCCTCACTTGGTTAAAAAAATCTCAACAGGACCTATATATCTAGGTGTTAATTTGCCTTTCTTTCCAAATCTAGTCAACCCTTTCCACGGTGACACGTTTAACAATACAGATTCGCCGACTAGAAAACTCACATCCTTTCGAGCAGGATCTGCGTACTTCCTTTGCCTGTCTTGAGAAGCAAGCAATCTTTTCTGGATCAGTTTGACTGTCTCCCTCATCTGTTGGACCAGTTCGGGACCTAGAATCTCTCCTTCTCCAACTTCATCCCAATTCGTTGGCGATCACTTTCTTTATACAACGCTTCGTACGGTGGTATGCCAATGCTTGAGTGATAGCTGTTGTTGTAGGAGAACTCTACCAATGGTAAATGTTCATCCCAACTTCCCATAAAATCAATAACGCAACTTCGTAACATGTCTTCAATTGTTTAAATGGTCCTCTCGCTTTGACCATCAGTCTGCGGATGATACGCCAAGCTCCTATTTAGCTTGGTGCCAAGATTCTCTTGAAACTGTTTCCAAAATCTTGAGTTGAATCGCGGATCTCGATCCGAAACTATCGATACTGGAACGCCGTGACGTAACACAATCTCATGCACGTACATATGCACCAATCTATCGAATGAAGTCCTTTCATTGATCGGCAGAAAATACACTGACTTGGTAAGGCGATCAACAATAACTCAAATGGTGTCGTGTCCAGATTTCGTCCGAGGTAATCCCACTATAAAATTTATAGCAATATTTTCTCGTTTCCATTCTGGGATCTTCAATGGCTGAATTAACCCGCTTTGTCTTTGGTGTTCCGCTTTAACCCGTCACGTATAATATTTCGCAACCCAATCCGCAATTTCTTTTCATGTTCAGCTACCAAAACTTTTTTTTCAAATCTTCATACACCTTAGTGCTTCCTGGATGAATTGAAAGTCTCAAATTGTGAGCTTTCTGCAGTATTTCATTATTTTCAGTTCAACTACTTGAGGAATCCAAATCCTTGATGAAAATTTAATATCCCTTGCTCATCTTTTTGCGTACATAACTCTTCTCCGGTCATTCGATTATTCTCTTGATATCAATATTCATTTTGATGTCATATCAAATTAGATATCAATATGAACTTTGATGCTCACACATCCCATATTGAAGTCAACATCATCATCTATATTAATACCACCTTTGATATTTAACAACAAACTAAATATCAACATCAAGTAAAAACTGAATCAGACTGTATTTTATTCAAACAACTCCTTTGGTAATGCCATCAAATTTAATCTTTCCTTTGTCTGAGCGCGTCGGCTACTACATTCGCCTTTCCTGTGTGATAATGTATCGAACAATCGTATTCCTTTATAAGCTCCAACCATCTCCTTTGCCTCATGTTGAGCTCCTTCTGAATGAATATATACTTCAAGATCCTATGATCCGTGTATATTTTACACTTCTCTCCATACAGGTAGTGCCTCCATATCTTGAACGCAATTACTATAGCTGCTAACTCCAAATCATGAGTAGGATATTTCAATTTATGGGGTTTAATCTGTCTGGATGCATATAAAATCACCTTGTTAGCACACAACCCAAACCCTTATATGAATTGTCGCTATAAATAACGAATTCTCCTTTGTCATCCGGTAATACCAATATCGGGGCGATAACCAACCTTTGCTTCAATTCTTGGAAACACTCTTCACAATCCTTATACCATTCAAACTTGTGGTTCTTCCTTATTAGCTTAGTCAGTGGCGTAGCAATCTTTGAGAAATCTTTTATGAATCTTCTGTAATACCCGACTAATCCTAGAAAACTTCTTACTTCTGTGGGAGTCTTGGGTCTCTCCCAACTCATTACTGCTTCGATCTTTCTAGGGTCCATTCTAATTCCTTCACTTCCAATTATAAGCCCTAAAAATTGAACTTCTTGCAACCAAAACCCGCACTTTGAAAATTTGACATACAGCTTCTCTTGTCTAAGAATCTCCAAAGCTATCCATAAATGTTGCTCATGCTCCTCTTCTGACTTTGAATATATCAAAATGTCTTCGATGAAGACCACGACGAACTTATCCAAATATCTCTTGAAAACTTTATTCATTAAATCCATGAAGCTGCTGGGGCATTTATTAACCCAAATGGCATTACTAAAAACTCATAATGTTCATACCTTGTCCTGAATGCTGTCTTCGGAATATCTTCTAGCTTGATCTTCGACTGATGGTATCCTGACCTTAAATCAATCTTAGAGAAACACTTAGCTCCTTTTAATTGATCGAATAGATCATCTATCCTTGGTAGCGGATATATGTTCTTAATCGTAAATTTGTTTAACTCGCGATAGTCTATACAAGTCTCATACTCCCATCCTTTTTCTTTATAAACAGAACTGGTGCTCCCCATGGCGATACTGGACCTTATATTTATCCAAAAGTTCTTGCAATTGACTTGCTAACTCCTTCATCTATGCTGGGGCCATTTTATACGGTGCCTTAGAAACTGGTTCTGCTCCTGGAGCAAGATTAATCTCAAACTCAATTTTTCGATTGGCGGTAATCCTGGAAACTCTTCTAGAAACACGTTCAGAAACTCTCTCACCACTGGAATCGCTTCTATACTAGGAACTTCCTTCTCCGAATCCACTACATAAGCTAGGAATACCTCGCAACCTTTCCTAAGCAAATTGTTAGCCTGAACAGCTGTCAGAAACAATTATTCTTGCTTTTGTCCTTTAAACACCACTTTCATTCCATTCTTTGACCTTAAACAAACTCTTTTAGACTTATAATCTATCTGAGCACTACACTCATTTGCCAAATGTCCTTTCTTATTGCACCGATAACAAGTCATGTTGACCTTATTATAAACTCCCAGATGCTTCTTCCCACAGTGCTTGCATTCAACCCTTGGCTGCCTATTCTCACTTGCTGGTCCTTGATTCTATTGGAAATTTCCTTTGTTATTCTGCTTCTTACTCACTTCTCCTTTTTCTGTGAGTTCCACCCCTTCTGGAATCCAATCCTCTTCATATTCTTGTCTATCTGACCTCCTGATTCCGTCCTTTCTCCTTGAAACCTTCTCTTTTTTTTCTCTTTCCTTCCTGGACTGCACTCAATTACTTTTAATCAAAGTCGCCTTCTGAACTACTCCTGCATAAGTATCGATTTCAAACATCGACACTCTATCCCGAATCCAATATTCAAGCCCTTGCTGAAACCTTTGGGCTTTCTCTTCTTCAGTTCCTACATACTTGGCCACAAACCTTGATAATTCTTTGAACTTCTTCTCATACTCCAAGACTGACATATTCTCTTGCTTCAATTCCAAAGACTTCACTTCCATCTGCTTCTGAATATACTTGGGATAATACTTCTCCAAGAATAGATCCTAAAATCTTGCCCAAGTAGCTAGCTGAACTGCTTCCATGGCCTTCACGAATTCCCACCAATAGATCACTTTCCCTTCAGAAAATACATAGCGTAGACAGTCTTCTAATCTTCCTCTAACCTAACCAATTCTAAAGATCTCTCCATTTCTCTTATCCAGGTGTTGGCTACAACTGGGTCAGTGGTATCATGAAAAGCTGAAGGGTTCACACTTTGAAAAGCTTTGAAAGTTACTATTGGCTGAGGAGGTAATGGTAGATCTGGTTGATGTTGGTGTTGTTCATGATTCTCTGGGTTTCAAAATTGTTGTTGTTGGGATTCTTGTTGAGTAGTTTGATGTTGTTGAGCAAGTGTATGGGTTTGCTATTGCAAAGTTTCCAATATTCGAAGGATATCAGGGTCGGTAGAGGTACTAGTTTGCCTCGTCTTTTTGGGTGGCATGATTCTGAAATAAAACGGTTTAACAAAACAGTTGTAAATATAACATTTTTTTCATGTTAAGGGGGTTTACAAGTTAAGGTTCTCACATGCAATTCAGATTTTTGGTTATTAGCAATAAAGGTGATAGACAATTCTAGATATGTAAACGAAAGTGAAATTGAAACGAAATAGCAAGGCATTAATCATCAAAGCAAAGTCGGCGTACAACACAATAATTAAGGTTCAAATAAAATACAACGATATCAAAGTTCAACAAGGAAATAGGGAAACTATATAGTTCAAGAGTTTAAAAACTAGGATGATAGCCAACTGGAAAAGAAATTAGGAAATCTAGCTCCTAATCGACCTAATCTTCTGCTTCCTGAGTCTCCTCGCTATTGTCACGAGCCTTTGGAATCTCGATCCACTCCTGCTTCTGAAGCACCTTCACTATGTCCTGAAGCTCATTTGTCACTAGCTGGATGGTATGCTGGCTACTGCGATCGCGGTGCGCTGGTATCTCGTTGAGCTTATTGTTGATGAGCGGCAACAAGGACTCAGGTCTCATGATCAACTACGCCCTAGGTTCATTCTTAGGTCGAGTATCATCCTCAAAAGCTACATCGAGTCGCTCCAACAATCGATCATACTTCCCCTGAAGCCTATTGAACTGAAGCCTCGAATCAGCGTACATAGAGAAAGAGATAGTGTCGGATGGCACTGAAGATGAAGACGAATGCATCCTT
>NW_027421842.1:0-73443 GCF_009905375.1 Apium graveolens | reverse complement strand
TATTCATTTGAGGATCTATGACTCCGATTATTTGCTGAGATATATACTTTATTTTATTGAAGAATAAGGTGTCGATAATCAAATTTATTTTGATTATTCAAATAAAGATAGTACTTTCGAATAAGTATATCTTGGTTATTTAACACTCGTTTCAAGTATAAGTTTTACAGCTTCTACTTCAATTATTTTTATAAGGATTATCATTATGGGAATATTATTTAAATAAATATTCAGATATTTTCTAATATATCGGGACTGATTTACTTTATTAAATCAGCAGTATTCCAAACACTCTTTAAAGTGTTTTCGAGTCTTCAAAATGATTTTTAAAAGTTAGAGCGGATCCCAAAACTCATTTTATATCTAAGATCTTCCTTTCAAAGGGGATTTAAATATTCGCTCAAAACCTGGGGGATCCGGCTCAGTGGTGTATTTTACATTCGCAACGAGGTTGCTGTTTTGATAAATTAATTGATTACTTACCCAACGTTCGGGAAGTAAGTCCATCTATCGAGTCGGCATAAGCAACATGGGCTCAGTGGGCATCCATGATAGTGTAAGTGGCTCAGTGGGAGTCCATCAAATGCGTAGGTGGCTGAGTGGCAGTCCAGCATAAGGCCCTATTGCGGCCAGGGTGATGACCAGTGGGGAATTCGTCCATCTACTAGTAGAAAAAGTTACTTATTGGTATCTTTGCCTGATCAGCAAGATATCGGGTTTATGCCACAATTCTTTTTCCTTCCAAAAATTTATTGGATGTTACAAACTCTGTCCATACTTTTCATGACAGAGGTTTTCAGGAAATGTATAAAGAAGATGTATATGTGGATATATATCGGAACTTAATGAAGAAATCATAATTTCATTTCCTTCAATAATACTTCAAAGATTTAATCTATTCAAATCTTGTCTTATAGTTTCATCTATAACTTTTGGTGTATGTGTTATTGTGGGGTCACAGTACGGAGTAGTTGATTGTTTATTAAGATTGGGTGTTATTAAGGGAAATGGAACTCGTGACAACCCGGATCCCCGGCCCCGGATTTGGGGGTGTTACAAACTTGGGTACCAATCAACTTGATTTGATTTTGATGTGTGCAGGGAAACAGAAAGAATCTTTGGTACTTGGATATGGTTGTTCAAGACACATGACTGGTGATTCTACCCTGCTCACAGAGTTTAAGGAGAGAGCTGGCCCAAGTATTACTTTTGGAGATGACATCAAGGGTTATACTGTGGGATATGGCTTGATTTCAAAGGACAATGTCATCATTGAGGAGGTTGCCTTAGTGGATGGTCTCAAACACAATTTGTTGAGTATCAGCAGCTTTGTGATAAAGGAACTCAGTAACCTTCAACTCAGAAGCCTGTGTTGTGACTAATAAAAGAAGCAACAAAGTGGTTCTCACTGGTGTGAGAAAAGGAAATATGTACCTAGCTGATTTCAACCCATCTAATGCAGAATCTGTTACTTGTCTTCTCAGTAAAGCAAGTCAGGATGAAAGTTGGCTATGGCACAAGAAGCTATCCCATTTAAACTTCAAGACCATGAATGAGCTAGTAAAGAAAGAACTGGTTAGAGGCATTCCTCTAGTGGAGTTTTCTAAGGATGGACTGTGTGATGCCTGCCAAAAAGGGAAGCAGATTAAAGCATCATTCAGGAAGAAACTTGATTCAACAATTGAAGAACCTTTGCAACTGCTACACATGGATTTGTTTGGACCAGTCAATGTGTTGTCTATCTCAAGAAAAGATTTTGCCTAGTAATTGTAGATGATTTCTCAAAGTTCTCTTGGACATATTTCCTAAAGTCTAAAGATGAGGCTAGTGAAATCATCATCAATCACATAAGGCAAGTCAATAATCATCCTGATTTCAAGGTTAGAAGAATCAGGAGTGACAATGGAACTGAGTTCAAGAATTCTGTCATGAGAGCATTTTGTGAGGAAAATGGGATTTTGCATGAGTTTTCAGCAGCAAGAACTCCACAACAGAATGGAGTAGTGGAAAGGAAGAACAGATCACTTATTGAAGCTGCAAGGACAATGCTTGAAGAATCTAAACTGCCAACATATTTCTGGGCTGAAGCTGTTAATACTGCATGCTACACTCAGAATATTTCTCTGGTTAATCAAGCAAGATGCATGACTCCTATCAATTGTTCAAGAATAAGAAGCCAACTCTAAATTTCTTCATGTCTTTGGCTGCAAGTGCTATATTCTGAGAAATCAAACTGATCAAAATGGGAAGTTTGATGCTAAAGCAGATGAAGGAATTTTTGTTGGATATGCTGTTGGTAAAGCATATAGAGTCTACAATCTAAGAACCAACATTGTTGTGGAATCAATACATGTTGTGTTTGATGATAAAAAGATTGAAGGACTGCAAGATGGAGATTACCATGAGAGCCTCAAATTCGACAATGTGGAGATGGTTAGTGATGATAGTGATGATGAAAGTGATCAAGAAACTGTATCTAAGGATAATGCAGAAAAATCACTACCAATGAAGCACAAAACTCAACATCTGTCGAGTTGCATAATGCTTCATCCGTCGGGAGGCAATCTGCGTTATCCGTCGGGAGACAACCAGCTCATCCGTCGGTACTCAAAACTCACCATCCGTCGGGTTATCAAGAGAGCTGGAAATCAAGATAGATCACCTTAGAAAGTTCCCCTTTCTCAAATCAAAGATCCACAAACTCAGGGGGAGTTTCTAACAATCAAAACTCAATCACACATCAAGACAACAATGAGGCCTCTTCATCTAGAGCTAATCTACCTCAAAAAAAAATGGACAAAAGATCACCCCTTTGAGCTTATTATTGGTGATGTTTCTTCTAGAGTTCAAACAAGAGAGCAACTCAAGAAGAATGTCTATACAGTAGCTTTCTTTCCAAGGAAGAGCCAAAGAAGGTAGAAGAAGCTTTGTTGGATCCTGATTGGATTTTAGCTATGCAGGAGGAGCTAAACCAATTTGAAAGGAATAATGTATGGAAGCTGGTGCCCAAGCCTAAAGGAAAGAATCCAATGACACCAAATGGGTATTCAGAAACAAGATGGATGAAAATGGCATAGTAGTCAGGAACAAAGCTAGATTGGTTGCTAAGGGCTATTGTCAACAAGAAGGAATAGATTTTGATGAAACATTTGCTCCTGTTGCAAGACTTGAAGCCATCAGAATTTTCTTAGCCTATGCAGCCCATGCCAATTTCAAGGTCTATCAAATGGATGTCAAAAGTGCCTTTCTGAATGGAGATTTGGAGGAGGAAGTCTATGTCAGTCAACCTCCTGGTTTTGAAGATCCAAATTTTCCAACATGTCTATTATCTTTTGAAAGCACTTTATGGACTGAAGCAAGCACCTAGAGCCTGGTATGACACTTTATCAAAGTTCCTTTGGAAAATCATTTCACAAGAGGTACTGGATAAAACTTTATTTTTAGAAATGTTAATGGCTCTAGTATACTTGTTCAAATTTATGTAGATGATATTATTTTTGGCTCTACAGATGAGAAACTTTGCAAAAAGTTTGCCAAATTGATGCAAAGTAAGTATGAAATGAGTATGATGGGAGAACTGACTTACTTTCTTGGTTTACAAGTTAAGCAAGTTAGTGATGGAATATTCATTAGTCAAACTAAATATATTTTGATCTTTTAAAGAAGTTTGATCTAGTGGATTGCACATCTGCAAAAACTCCATGGCCACTGCAACTAAGCTTGAATTAAACACTACTGAAAATACTGTGGATATTTCAAGTTATAGGGGCATGGTTGGCCCATTTTTGTACTTAACAGCTAGTAGGCCAGATATAATATTTGCTACATGTTTATGTGCTAGATTTCAGGCTGATCCTAGAGAATCTCACTTAATAGCTATTAAGAGAATTTTCAGATATCTCAAGGGAACACCAAAACTTGGCATTTGGTACCCTAGAGATTCTGGTTTTGATCTAACTGGTTATTCAGATGCAGATTATGCAGGTTGTAGAATTGATAGAAAAAGTACAACAGGAACCTGTCAATTTCTAGGAAACAAGCTTGTGTCCTGGTTCAGTAAAAAGCAAAATTCAGTTTCTACTTCTACAGCTGAAGCTGAATATATTGCTGCTGGTAGTTGCTGTGCACAGATATTATGGATGAAAAATCAATTGCTAGACTATGGTTTGCAAGTTGAGAGGATTCCTATTTTCTGTGATAACACAAGTGCAATTGCCATCACTGAAAATCCAGTACAACATTCAAGGACAAAGCACATAGATATCAAGTACCACTTCATAAGGGAACATGTAATGAATGGTACTGTAGAACTACATTTTGTTCCAAGTGAGAAGCAGCTTGCAGATATCTTTACCAAGCCACTGGATGAATCCACCTTTTCAAGGTTGGTAAGTGAGTTAGGTATGCTTAATTATCTTAAATCTATATGAGTTAATTTGCAAGTTGAAATGCAGCCAAAATTTAATTGATTTTCAGTTAGGATGAAATTTTGGCTAAGTCAAAATTTACATCTCGACGGATGATTATCCATCGATTTGATCATCCGTCGGTATATATTTGCTAATAAAATCAATTATTTTTCTGGAATATTTTATGACTCGACGGATAACGTTTATCCTCATCCGTCGAATTGTCTTAATCTTAGCCGTTAATTCCTGTATTATCCATCGAGTATACTTACAGTTTGTAAGCATAACACGACGGATAATGGGTGGAATTTTTACAGTTTATTTTTAAACGGCTATTTTAGGCAATTTCTATTGGTTACTTTATTTTACTTTATTATTTTTAACAGTTATTTTTGAGATAGTATAAAAGCTATTTCATTTCAATCGCTTTTTTTATCATTCTCAATTCAACTGCTCTAATTTCATTCTCTCTCAAAGCACTTACTCTCTTTCTCTTCAAGCTCTTATTCTCTAACAATGGCACCTGTTGTAAAGATTATGTCTCAAACTGGGTTCATTTATGAGAAAACAATTTCACTGCACTAGTGAACAAGGGTATTCAGCAATCTGGTGACTATCACAAGATGATGGACTTTGTGAAGAATTGCAAGCTCAATTATGCCATGCTGGAATCACCCACAATCTTCTGTGAAGTTGTTGAAGAGATGTGGACCACTGCTACCTACAACTCAACAGATAAGACAATCACACTCACCATTAAAGGTAAAGAGTTCTGTATAATAGTGATGTTATAAAAGCATGTTTCAAGATTCCTGATAACACTGTGACCTCACCACACACTGACACTGATATAATCAATATGCTTAATTCCATGAACTATGCTCTTTCTACTTCTAAGTTAAGTGACATTAGGAGAATGGGTCTTAGGAAAGAATGGAGTTTTATGTGTGATGTTGTGACAAAGGTCTTTTCAGGTAAAGTCAGTAATTTTGATTCAGTCAATATCTCAATGCTTAACATGCTCTACATGCTAGTTACAGATAAATTCTATAATTTCAGTGACCTTGTCTTGTTTGAGTTAGGCTTTAAATTAGGAGAGTTAAATAAAAGAGGTAAAATGTGTATTATGCTAGATTCTTTATGATGTTAGCTAACCACCTCTGTGAAGAGATTGTGCTTGAGAACCCTAACAACAAACTAGATTGTTGGGTTCAAGAGAGAAGGCTCATTGCAGATTTGAACAGGGCCAATCATCACAAGGATGTGCCATTGTTCTATTTTCCTGTAATGCAAGCACCTCAGGTAAGTGAGGTAAGTTCATCTATCCCTACCACTATTCCAACCTCACTAATTTCTTTGAGTTCCAGTGTGGCTATGGCAACTGTGTCAATGACCAACAGTTGCCTACCCAAGCTACCAAAACTGCAAAAATTTTAAACCCAAATCAAAGAAAGCCCCCTCTGGTATCTCCCAAAAGATGCCAGTTGAAAAATCCACTAAAACCAAAGAGGGGAGTGTGAAGGAGGGCAAGATAGGTGAGGGAAGGGGTGAACATAAAAGAAACCCAAGAATAAGGTTGGAGAGTTGAGTGGATCCCAGCCTAGCCATACGGCAGTTTCCCAACAAACTACAGTGCTTAAAAAGGATAAAAGCTCATTTCTAGCTGCATCCTCCCAAAAGGATGTAGTTATTGAACAAAGCTCTCAACCAAGAGCACAGGCTAAGAGGGTTAGGGACACAAGCTCACCCCAAACTTATGCCAGAAAGAAGAAGTCTAAAACCCTTGGGGATGCACAGGGTACACACACTGTGCAAACTGGTGCAAAAGACACAGTCACTGCACCTTCACAAATTCAGTTTGATGTGGCTCCAATAAATGTGGAGTCACAGCCAAAATCTCTAGTATAGAAGCACCTCAAACACCAAACTCACCAACAAATTCTCTGGATGTGGATATGATAAACACATCAATCCTGATTCCCCTTCTTTAACTCTTGGGGAAGCCAAAATCTAGTGCAAGTGAGCATCATCTTTTAGATGATTTGTTGGCTCACTTGCCAATTCTTTCAGGAACTGTTGTATCATATGTGCCTAAAATATCTTCAATCAGCACAGAGTCAACAATAGTTTCTTTTCCCAGTTCATTCATTTCTACTCTCTCGATGGATATTGCTCATCCGTCGAGTAGTGATTGTATCCCGACGGATAAGCTTAACAGCAGTTATCCGTCGGATAGCAAAACCACTCACTCGATGGATATCACTCATCCGTCGAGTATCTCTGCACAGCTTCAAACTTCATTTATTTCAAGTGCAGAAGATTTAGTGGTTGTACAGTCACTCTTAGGATTGAGAGAGAAGAGTGTTTTGAGTGAGAGTCTGGGTTGCTCCCAGGAAAAAAGAGAGGAAATGAGTGAAACTATGCAATCCATTTCTTCAGGATTGGCAAAAAAAAGTGAGAGGAGTCCCACCTTAGTAGGTGAAGGTGAAGGTGTGAGGGTGGGGAGCCAGGGTGAGACCCTGATGCAACAAAATAGAGAAAACGAGAGAAATGCAGGTACTGGAGCTATAAGGATGGATGTCATTGCTAGTGAGTTAATGAATGTCCAGGATGCAGACAGGAAGGACTATCTCAGCATCCTAAAGCTGTTATAGATTCCACTTCCCTTGATGCTGAGGCATTTACTCACCCTGTTCCAGCTTATCAACTTCTAGCTGAACAGGGCAATGACAATGCAGAAAGGATGCTGAATTTGGTGCATACACAGTCTATGATGAGAGCTAAGGATGCCATCACAGCTTTGCCTTCTACAGCTGGTGATGTGGACTATGAGACTGGTGGTTCAGCTGATTTCTTTGGTGATGGGAGTGGGGATAGTGAAGATGAGGCAATGGACATAGGGGAGAAGTAGGTTCAAGTTCAAGATCAGGTATGCCATCATGGGCATTTCAAAGCACTGTGATGAGCACTACTTCAAGACAACCCTGATCCAGCTAATCAATCAGACAAATACTGCTCTTCAAACCACTACTAATGCCAGCACCAAGAAGCTCCTTCAGGCACATCTAGCCTCCCTGCAACTTCAACAAATCCAGGGCTTCCAGCATGCTAGGGATGTAAACACCATGAAGGGTGATATTGAGGAGATGAAGAAGGCCATTTCAGACAAGATAGATTCTAAACTTCCAAAGCAATGCTTGACATCAAGAGGCAATTAAGGAAAAATTCTGATCTGTCAACCAAGATAGATGCCTTGGACACAAGAATGTCAGCCATGGAAGCATCTTTAACAGCCATTCATCTTCATCAAGCCCAACAGAAATTACTTCAAAAATTGGTGGCTGCTCAAACCTCCTCCTCTACTCAACTTGATGAACAAAAAGGGGGAGAAAGGACCAAGTGAGGGGGAGAGGCTTCAGATTCAAATCAGTAAAGTAATTGTGCCTTCAATTACTATCTCAAAGCCACCAGTTACAGACAGTATTGATCTGATCAATGCAGCAGCAGCCAACATAAGAGCAGCTGATAAGGAGAAGTTGAGTTTAGTCAACTGGGAGAAGATTGATGAGGAAATACAGAAGAAGTTTGAACTTGTCAAGGAGCCAGTTAAGTCAGCCATCCATCACTCTCAAGTCAAGAAATTAGTGTGAATGAGATGAGCATGAACTATTTGGAAAGACGACAGCCATCCTGTATCAAATCTCCAAAGGCTGAAACAATTCTGAAACCAAGGGTAAACTACTCAAAATCATCATTAAAGAACCCTTTGGATACTGTGTATGAGACACCTAAGCCTAATGAAAAGAAGCTTCTGTCAAGGTCAATTACTTTCTACAAAGATCCAGCTGATTCAGCTTCAAAAAGAAGAATTGCTAAAATTTTCAGGAATGGGAAAGAAATTTGTGTGGTGGCTGGACATCCTCAATTTGCTCAAGCAAAGAGAGAAGAAAAGGCTAGATTGAAGCAGGAAAAGAAGCAAGCTGCTCTGGATGCTAAAAAGACTAAAAAAAGAAAGAGCAAATTGCTATCTTAGCCAAGCTACATGCTGTAAATTCATCACAACAAATTCCTGCTCAGCCATCTGAAGTTATTGAATCAAAGAAGCAAGTTGAACAACAGAAGAAATCTCCAGGAATCAAGGAATTGGCTAAAAGAACTAAAAGGAAACTGGACATTGTTGATAAGAATTGGAGAATCATTTCCCAAGGAATCCACTCCAACTACAACTCAAGCATCAAAACCCTCTGCGGTATTTGAAGATATCAAAGTGGTGGATCCCTACAGGAACATCCATGGTGAACCTATTGTGCCTAAGGATGAACCAGTAGAATGGGAGAACATACCAATTCCTGACTTCTATTTGCCAATCCTTAACAAGCCAAAGAGAACAAAGTCAAGAGCAGTCAAGAAAGTGAAGTTGTCACCTCTCAAATCCAAATCTCTAGTCAAAGCTCAATCTAAAGTCAGTAAGGGAGATTACATGTACTTGTGTGACATCAAAGAATTTTCTGATCTAAACCTCTATCTAGATGAACTAGATGAAGTGAGAGGAATTGATGCATACAGAAACCTACCTGAAAGGTTAGTGTTCAAGTACAAAGGAGGAAAGGAGATTCAGTGGCCACTTCACAGGATCCTTCAAGAAAGCCAAGCTGTACTGATTAAAGTTTATTCATCCCTTCAAGAAGAACTTTGGGTTCAATATTACTGTAAGAAGATTGGTACTGAAGAAGATTGAAGAACTAAGGAGTGTTAGAGCTAAAGATGCACTCCCAAAGACTCTAATTACCCTTACACAGGGAGAAGAGTGCATCTAAGGCCCTACTGGCTGATGGAGTTCATGGATGACAAAGGAGTGAGAAGATTTTTCAGATTAGAAGACCAATTGAGCATCTCCAGCAATGAGAGTCTTTTGGAAATGCAAGGAAAGTTAAATCTCTCAGAATCTGATGAACTGGAATTCCACAGGCAGCTCCAAAATCAGATTGAGGAAAACAACAGAAAGCTTGGAAAGAGATCCAGACCTTCAAGGAACTAGATAAATCTCAGGCTAGAGGAGCATCTTGAAAATGACTGTGAGCAAAACTTTGTACATTTTGTTAATTGAAGCACTTTTCAGTATTATCTACTGTCTTTTAAAATTTGTATTTTTAAGGTTTTGTTATCATCAAGTGTCTCTTAATTTATGGCTACAATTCCAGTAGACATAAATTGGGGGAGATTGTTGTGTATATGTTGTGTACTTGATGATTCATGAACAAAACCTTGGTAGATTTTACTTAGTGAAATTATGTAGCACTCGACGGATAAGGTTTATAGTCCCGACGGATGACTCAATATAGTCCCGACGGATGATGACTTATTATCCATCGAGTGAGTAGCTTATGTAACAATAAGTCTGTAGCACATTTCTGCATACACATTTTTAGAATCTGTAGTAGTACTTAAGTCATGTTGACTTTAGTTAGATATGCAGAATAGGTTGATTAATTGTACATAGATGATGTCTTGTAATTCTGCATAAGTGAAATGAAGTCAAGTGCCTGATTGCTACCCGACGGATGATCAACAACCCGACGGATGATCAATATCTCGACAGATGATCATGAACCCGACGGATAAAGAATTCAAATATCTGTTGACAGTGACAACACAGTCACATGCGTCGAGTGGATGCAAATGGAATGTGGTAGCCTATTCAACTGGGTTTTCGAGAACAAAGAAGCATTCCATTTCCATGCTATTATGAAGATATTCAAAGATGCTGGAATAGAGTAATGAAGTAGCATTGTAATAGACTAGATAGTTTTTGTTTTATTATCTGTCTCATTACTTTGTAATCTTGGTGATATATAAACCAAGAAGTAGCAACTAAGGAACTATCGAATCTGAGAAAGAAGCAGAGAAACATTTGTAAGCAGAATCCTTAGCATTTCTCTGCATTCTTAGTTGTTCAATTGTTGTAAGCAGCTATGAGCATTTTGCACACATGGTTCTCTCGATATATATATATATCTCTGGTGGAATCATTCAAATCCACCAGAAAGTTTTTAAAGACTCATGTTTTTAATTACTTGTGTTTTGATTCATTTAAGTAACTATTCCGCATTGTGCTAATCAATTCTCACTTATATATATTGAGTGAGAGCATTTTTATTTCAAGAAAAAGTTTCAAGAATTCCATTCAACCCCCTTCTGTAATTCTTGTTATATTGTTAAGGGACTAACACCTAGTCCGGCTGTTGGCCTCCCGGATCTCCGTGAAGGCAACGTCCGAACAGATGAAAATGGCACTTCGGAGCTGAAAAAAGACAAAAAAGAAACTAAGTACAGAATAAAATGGGGGGCACAACCCGGAACAAAAACATTGGAAATTTAATTACCTGCCCCCACTGCCCAGTGACCCTCTTCAAAGAAGCAACCATGTTGTATCCTTCGACCTCCTCCCAGTCTTCCACAGAGGGATGCTATATATGAATCCGGCTAGACTAACCAAGATCTTGGTCCCTACCTTGACAACACCCCCATCCGGACCCTTCCCTTCCGAGTCATAGATGATCCGGTCAGTGACAACAGCTTTGCCGCGTGGAGGCTTACCCGGGGCCGACTTCCTCTTCTTTGAAGGGGGGTCCTCTTCAGAAATTTCCTGGATATCCGGGTCCTCGGTCAAGGGCGCATTGGCCGGATCGGCCACGTTCCGGGGGTCGGAGAAGACTCGGCTCCAACCTCAGCATCTGCGGATCCGGATCCGGTCCCAGGAGCCCCCTTGGTTGTTTTGTAAGCCAAGCCCAAAGAGTTGAAAGCTGCCGCGTAAGCTGAAGAAGACATTATCACCCTGAATGAAGGATTGTAATGCGGCAAACCTACAATAAATGAAGAAAGAACTGTCAGGATAGGAAGAATAAATCTACTTGACTAAGCAGGCAAAACCGGAAAGCAAATACTACAGGGACCCGGACCAATTAACATCATTTTTCAGCATAATCTAAAAGGGGAAACATGCCGAGATCCGGATCAGCACGAAAAGCAATAAACCCGGATCATCAAGTAAAAAAGCAAACTAGACATTGATCCGGATCATCAAGTCAAGCAAGCGACCCGGATCAGAGGCAAACATCTTATGCAGAGAGACAAGAAAGCAAACAGGACTTTGATCCGGATCAACAAGCAAAGCAAGAGATCCGGATCAAAGGCAATCATTCTATCTAAACGAATTAAAGCAAATCAAATAAGACCAAAATCGGGGCGACGGGAAAGGAAAAACCCGGATCGGCGAGGAACTTACATCCAAGTTGGAACAACAATTTGTGATTCATAAAAGTATCCCGGGTTGGCTGGAACCCGAGACTATCACAAAATTTCCTTATTTGATCAACAGCCTCCCCCTCCAAGATTTCCGGATTGAACTTTATCTGAACTTCCCCAGTGGTGAAATAGAGGAGGAATTCCAGGTCGAAGCCTTTCAATATTAAAATCTCCCCGTTCCAGTATTTCAACGAGGTCTGGTGCATGACCGGTTTGGACCTACCCGGACCGAAGCCACACTCGGCTGCCCGGAACCTAAGCTCATAGAAGGGTTTCTGGCTTGATCTGGAAAGATAGAAAATCAGATGGAACAATTTGAAAGTGGGCAGGAGCCCGGCCTTGTTACAGCAGGCTATGAACCAGGTCATAGACTTAATGCCGTTTGGGGTTATTTGCATTGGGGATATCTTGAAGACGTACTTGCACAAATGTTTGATAAACATGTGGCAACGAGGGCTCCACCCGGATCTTAAGTGCTCCAGCTAAACCGGAACGTAGCCATCCGGGGGCGGTGGAAAATCCTCTCGTGAGGTTTCGACCATCTCCACTCAATATCAGGAGTTAACTGAAATGCGGCCCGGATTGCTTTGTCCATGTCGGCCGGGTCGGCCTCCGCATAGAAGTCCTTCAATTGGTAGTGATCTCGGCTCATCCCGAACATAGCAAAAGCATCTTCTAGGGCACCCTGATTATACACTCCCGGATGGCCATCCTCGTGCCTCTCATATCTAACCCAGGCATAGTAAATGCTATCTTCGAACCCGGTATGTTTCCTGACAAAGTGGTATTTAATATTGGACCAACGGCCTTCAGGTGTAAAGATAACCGAGTTTTCCGGAAGCCGCTTAAACAGGAAACTAGATATTGTTCCTACAGACCCGGATCCCTTCTTCACCATCTCGCCCCGGATCTGTTCTCTTCCAGAAGAATCTGGTTCACTATCATCTTCAGAAAATGATGGGTAACAGTTAAAGACTCTCCTAGCCCGCTCCTTGGTCCGGACCATATACCTATTAAAATGAAGGTCGGTTAGCCTGGGCCCTACATATTTTATTTGTTATGCTAAGGGGTCCGGATCAAGCACGTTATGTTAATTTTACCATAACCTAATGATCTGGACCGCCAATGCAAGTCCAACCCGGAAGAACATCAACGATCCGGATCATGTTAACTATAAGCCAAAAAATTTGAAAATCGTGGGCCCGGATCTAGGTGGCAAGCACCCAGATCCGGATCCATAGTAACCAAAAACAGCTTAAAATACCCAAGTCATATAATTCTACCTAAATACTCCCCGCGGATCCGGGTCTTATACCCCTTACCCGGATAAAAATAAAAAACCCTAACCCACAAACAATCAGATTGGGAATCAAAAGCCGAAATACACAAAAAAATATTACACCTATTTTCCCAAGAACACCAAGAACAACAATGGCGAAACCCAAAAAATCGAACACAAAAACCAAATTTTCGTACAAAAAACATAGCAAAAAGCCCCAAAAACTACAGATCCAAGCAAAACAAACCACAAAACAAAACCACAAAGCATAAAATAAAACTACAGAGGCCGATTTGTATTTCCAATTCATAAATGGGAGATAAAACTCGAGCATGCAACAATCTAAAGAAAAAGCGCAAGAAACCAAAAAAGAAAAAGCAAGAAGAGAAGGGCTTACAGATTTGTCGAACACAAGAAAAGACGGAACGACGGCAAGAATCAACCAAGAGCACAGCGCTTCATAGGAAAAAGAGAGAAAATGAAGAAAAAACTAGGTGACTGTTGATTTTTCTTTTGATAATGAATAAAAAAGAAGAGAAGGGGGGTCGGGCTTTTATAGGCATGAGTAAGGGCAACTGCCCCTGCCACGTGGCAAGCTGCGATTAGCCCAGACAACAGTTACAAAATAAAGACATGTATACATAATATATTGTATATATACCCACAATTTAATGCACATTAAACCCCATCATCATTACAGGGCGATTTTCTAGGGGACAACTGTCCAAATTCAAATTATTGGGGGAAAGCCGAAAACGTTACAAATTCCAAATTCTTTCAGAGCCCATATCCCTCGACCCGGATCGATGACCATTACCCAGATCCAAGCGAGCCCGGATCAATGATCCACGGGAACTTAATTTTCTCTAAGGTAGCAACTTTAAAATACATTAATCCGGATTGGCATCTACTACACCGGATCTCGGATTGGGGGCAGAAATTTCTCAAGGCACCAAAATTCTACTACCTTTAATCCGGATTGGTCCCTACTACACACAGATCTGGATTGGGGGGCAACCTGGAGCAGATTTTTCTAAAGCATCAACTCTTCCACCTTAATCCGGATTGGTAACTACTACACCGGATCTGGATTGGGGGGCAACCAGGTGCAGAAATTTCTTCTAAAATAGCCAAGTTTTACTACCTTAATCTGGATCTATCCACTCAACAGTAGACCCGGATTAGGGGCCAACAGATTGACATAATTTTTCTCCTAAGGCAACAGCTATGTGATTCTACTCTACTCTCCTCATACATAAATCTGCATAAGTGGGGGGCAAATGATAGGGTATAAGAGACCCGGCTAGGATTCAACCCGGATCTAAAGAATATCAGGTTCGATCGATAGACCAAGACCCCCTCTCCTAGAACAATCAAGTGGAGAGACTAGGCCCGGGGCCATCCCATGACCCGGATCCGGATCTAACCCGGGACCTGGATAATCTGCCTACCTAGATCCGTATCAGGGCCAAGATCACCATGAGGAGGGTCCCAGCAAACACATGCACATTTCACAACCCGCCAAAGAAGGGTACGTGGACACGTGATGATGACAGTTATCAACAACCAACATACCAGACAAGCACGACACGTGTCAGAAGGCCGTTAGGACACCCTGAAGGTGGTCCTCCCCTGGACACGTGTAAACAATCCACCCAAGTCAGGCGTCCTCTGCGTCCTCTGCTCCCAAGATCCAACGGTCCTCTGCGTCCTCTGCTCCCAAGATCCCACGGTCCTCATTTAGAGGTAACAACCCCTAAACCCTACATTTGGGCTATATATACCCCCAAGGGTGAATGAATTACGGGTTAGAAAAAACATTCACACTTTGGAACACTCACTCTCTCACATCCATAGACACATACAACAACCTTTCTATTACATACATACATCTTCATCTTCTCCAAAACCTCATTCTTATTCTTACACTGGAGGCGTCTTCCGGTGTTATTTTGCAAATGCCCAACCAGCAGCCACACCTCACCAACGCCTAGAAGGTCCAGGAACGCGTCGGACGGAGCCGTCCGCTCACCGGAGTTATCATTTTCTAACCCGTCGCCGACATTATGTATGATTAACCGAGTCAAATTTTTTGAGTCTAAGAAGCCGTATAACACGAGGAGTCACTATAGTCGTGTCTCGTTGGATGTTTTTGTTATATCTGGGAACTGTGCCTTGTCTGGTGGTTATACCATCCATTCTCTATCTGAAAATGACAAGATGTGGAATTCCCTCATTCTTGGATGGCAAAGCTGTTCCCGATTTATGGTTACATATGGTTTTCCGCCTTACTATGCATCCTTTCTTTGAGGTGATTTTGAATTCCTTGTGTTGTGGAATTGGGCAGTTGTCACCCAATTAGGTGTTACAGATAAGTGGTTTTAATAGCCCGATGTAGTAAGTTTGGTTATGTCCCTTTTCTTGACCTTTTTTTTGATTTATTGATTAAGTCCACTGGGATTCGGGTTTATTTTGACACGAAGTCTAGTTGTACTAAGCTTGTGGAGAATCCTACCTCTAATTCTGGCTGGCACGCTAAGTGGAATTTGGTATGAAGGAGCTGAGTTGAGGCGTATAGGGCATTTCCACCATTTATATCCCGATGTTGTAAAGTACCTTGGTGTTACTGCTTCCCCCGGTTCTGTTGATTTGTCTGGTTTCTGTGGTGTTCTTCTTCGAGATATAAAGTGGGATAATTTGCTGATATTGGTCCTTTGTGTAGTCACTGTTGTGAGAGCTTTATTTCATCTAATATTGTTAACCATGATAGGATAGTTTTTCTAAATGATTTTGTTTGTGATTTTGTAGTGCACGGGCCAAAGCTGAAAACTCTTTTCCGGTTACGCGGAGATATGCTTGCTGATACATTTATTAAGTTGTTATCTTATAAGGGCGCTGCCTCTAGGTCTCTTCGTGTTGCCAGTTGAAGGTGATGAAGAAGAGCTGTAGTTTTGTTTTCTTTTTTAATTTAGAAGAAAACATGCCTGGGTATGCCCAGAGAAAATGTATGCTACTTATTTGCTCGCACTTTATCTTTGGATTTTGGTTTTGTTTAAGGTTTTAAATTCCTGCAATCTTGGGTTTTTTGCATTGTTGACTGGCGATCTTTTGTTGTTTTCGTTATGAGGTAGTATCATGCCTTTGTTGTTTATTAAGTTGAACTTTATCAAGCTATGAAGCAAAATTTTGAGTTGTATTTGAGAGTTTTCACTAGATATTTTGGCTTGCCCTCCTTGTTTGTTTTTCCTTTTTTGTTAATATATTTTTTGTTTTATTTCATGATAATTTGAGCGAGATATAAAGATCTCGTAGGAGGAGTTTTGTCTATTGTTTATAATTTGTTTTTGTTTCTTTTTGACTTAAACGATTTGTAGTCTTCTGCTGTTTTTTTATAGAAGGTTTGTAAATGAGCATTCATTTTATAAAAAGAAAAGGGAGATTTAATATATATGTGCGGGGATAGGTGACCTCGGAAACCCACAACACGTCGGGTCCTCATTGGCTCTGATTTAAATACTTGAAGGAATTTCAATCATAGCTTAACAGTTGAGAATTTTGACATAATCTCGTTTTATTTAAAAAAAGTTTTCTTATCAAGTCTGGGGCCTTAGAAATTTGAGAACTTAAGGGAAGAATTGTGGAAGGTCGACTACGTTCCAAGGGAGTGATAGCATACTGAGTTTTGAGGGTATTGAAACCCCGGATTCATACATGACCAGTGACCGGCCTCGAATCCTCTTTCTTGTACCTTAAAGTTGTAGTACCTCCATACTCTTTCTTGGTACTTGGCAATTTTTAATTGGGATGAGTCACTTAGCTCTTCCAACAAGTCATAGTTGAGGACGTAATCCCTCTTGTGACACATCTGGGTCGAAATATTAGAGTTGACGGATTTTATGCTGATTTCTATTGGCAATACTGTCTATGTTCCGTATGCCAACTTAAAGGGAGTTTTGCCGGTTGTGGACCTCGGGGTCGTGTGGTGGCTCTAGAGAACATTGGGAAATTTGTTAGGAATATGGTGTGAACTTGATAATTACTTTAACAAAACACCTTAGTAGATTTAACTTAGTGAAAAAATGTAGCACCCGACAGGTGTATCAATTATAGTCCCGATGGATGATTCAATATAGTCTCGACGAATGACTAATTGATATCCATCGGGTGAGTATCCACCAGAAAGTTTTAAAGACTTGTGTTTTTACTATTTTGTGTTTTTGACTTATTTAACTTGTGACTCCGCACCTTACAAATCAAACACTTATATATATAGTTTGAGTTAGAACATTCTTTAGTTCAAGAAAAAGTTTACTAGAATTACATTCAACCCCCCTTCTGTAATTCTTGCTGCATTGTTCGGGACTAACAATTGGTATCAGAGCAAGCTCTTGAAGTATAAAGAGTTTAAAGATCACAACAAACAGCAAGATGAACAAGAAGGATGTTGGAGTCAAGATTCCTTTTCTGGACAAAGATAATTACCATCACTGAAAGGTAAAGATGCATCTTCATTTACTTTCTCAAGATGAGGCCTATGTCGATTGCATGGAGAGAGGTCCCTCATATACCAATGAGAGCTGCAACTGGAAATGAGCCATCAGTTCCCAAGCCAGGCATGAATGGTCAGATCCTGATTGTAATAACCCCCAAAATTTTGAACTTTTTGTAACACTTATGAATAGTGTTTTTGCTGAATGAGAAAACTTTTCATGCCACACTATGTAGGTGTTCTATTATGGATATTCTGAGATTTTATTAGTACTCTGTATGGTATATAAGTGTATGTGAAGATCGTCAGAATCCAATTCCGAACACTTTGATTTTTCCCGGAAATCCACTAGATACGGAAAGAATTGAGTATAAGGTAACAGGATAAAAAGGATTTAAATAAAAGGATTATAAGAGAGGATCATAAAAGGATTATAATATATTGAGAAAGGTTAAGGAAACCCAAGTAATAAGATCCCGGGTATGATCCCTCAAACGATAAACGAAAACGAAAGTTAAGCGAACCGTATAACAGATCAGCGGTTATTAGGCAAACAATTAGGAAGTTAATCAAGGAGGTTAGGGATGATGAGGTCATCCAACCAATAAGGAGAGGGAAAGTAAGAGATGATGACACAATAAGGTGATGTAAGCATAACATGGGGAGGGAGGAGGTGTGGTTGGTTTATAACCACACAAAGACAAGGTTAATAAGGTAATTAACCAAAATCCAAACAAAACTACATCCACCAAGCCAAAACAAATCATTTCATCAAAACAAAAATTTTATTTCTCTTCACCAAGAAGCTTGCTCTCGGCTTTTCCCCATTTTCAAGAAGAAAATTTTCAAAATCCAAGTTCCAAGCTTCCTAAATTGGTAAGATAATTCTCTAGTACTCCGTATGCATAGTTATGGCTATCCCATGAGTTTAAGCCTCCAATTCATTCTCAATCTTCTCCAAGAAATCAATGAAGAAGACAATGAATAGTGATTTCAAGGTTTTTAACTTGATTTTTCTTGTTTTTTCCTTTAAGATCCAAGCATCCTAAAGACATCTCAAGGCTTCTTAAGGCTTCCTAGCTACTCACATCACTTCAAGGAAGGTATATCATCTCCAAACCCTAGATTTACTTTGTATGTTAGGATGATTTTGATTGTTATGGTAATAGAGTAGCTTAATGCTTGTTGGTTTAGAGTTTGGGTTGGATTGATGGTGAATTGAATGTTGAAATCTTATGGTTTGGTTAAAGGACTTAAGTATAGTTTAAATTCAAGTTTAAGAATAAGTATAATTGTAATATTGAGTTGATTGGGGCTGTTATGATGTAGTGTGGATGGATGTTGGTTGTATAAATGAATTGGGATTGATTGGTGGTTGAATTGGAATGGTATAAAATTGGGAAATAGCGTAAACATAGCCATCGTAATGTCCGATTTACTTTAGACTGCTTTTGTTCATAACATTAGGACCCGAGAAATCCCTGCTAGGTTTTGAGCATTGCCATGATTAGATAGTTCATGTTACTAGCTTCGTTTTGATATGTGGTTCGTTTGATTCCGATGTACGGTTTAGGAGAAACGGCCGTTTTAAGTAACGACATTTCGCGAACGAACCATTACCCCTCGCCTTACTTTGAAACATAGGTTAAAGACCTTAAAGGACTAATTGGAGTATGAAACATTTATGTAAAGTGTAATAGGCAGTTGGTAAAACACTCGCGAAAGAATCGCCTTAAAACTCGTAATGGTTAATTTATTAAAAATGGTGGAGCCGAGGGTACTCGAGCGACTTAAGAGAATCAGTAAGCGCAAAGCGAGCGTTAGAGTCTAATTTGGTTAAAGTATAGATTTACAAGTGACTTTGGGTTAATTCTAACTTATATGTTGTTTATAGGTTACCAGACTCGTCCCGAGCCATTTATAACCCCCACTCGCTCAGGCAAGTTTTCTACCCGTATAACTGTTGTTGTGATGTATATGTGTATATGCATGATCTTGCGATAAATGCATATTTGTTATTATCAAATTCTTGCGATATATTGTAGCATGTGATATGGTATATATGCATGCCTGTTTCATATTCTTGATTTATATATCTGTTGGTTCAATGCTTATAGTTGCATAATACCTATGCTAGAGATAAGCGGTATTTGAGTATACCCTTAGTATAGGAGATCAAAGGGTGAACTTTTTCTTAAACCGGGAGGCGAGGCTCCCGAGTATAATATATATTTATATATATATATATATATGGATGTAGTTTTTAAAACTATTAATCGAATAAGGTTTATTCGATAACTTTATTTTATTTAATGAATATTATTTCGAATATTCATTCGAGGGCTTATGACTCAGTTTATTTTATTATTTGAATATTATTTGAATATTCATTCGAGGGCTTAGGACTCAGTTTATATTATTTATTGAATATTATTTGAATATTCATTTGAGGATCTATGACTCCGATTATTTGCTGAGATATATACTTTATTTTATTGAAGAATAAGGTGTCGATAATCAAACTTATTTTTGATTATTCAAATAAAGATAGTACTTTCGAATAAGTATATCTTGGTTATTAACACTCGTTTCAAGTATAAGTTTTACAGCTTCTACTTCAATTATTTTTATAAGGATTATCATTATGGGAATATTATTTAAATAATAATATTCAGATATTTTCTAATATATCGGGACTGATTTACTTTATTAAATCAGCAGTATTCCAAACACTCTTTAAAGTGTTTTCGAGTCTTCAAAATGATTTTTAAAAGTTAGAGCGGATCCCAAAACTCATTTTTATATCTAAGATCTTCCTTTCAAAGGGGATTTAAAATATTCGCTCAAAACCTGGGGGATCCGGCTCAGTGGTGTATTTTACATTCGCAACGAGGTTGCTGTTTTGATAAATTAATTGATTACTTACCCAACGTTCGGGAAGTAAGTCCATCTATCGAGTCGGCATAAGCAACATGGGCTCAGTGGGCATCCATGATAGTGTAAGTGGCTCAGTGGGAGTCCATCAAATGCGTAGGTGGCTGAGTGGCAGTCCAGCATAAGGCCCTATTGCGGCCAGGGTGATGACCAGTGGGGAATTCGTCCATCTACTAGTAGAAAAAGTTACTTATTGGTATCTTTGCCTGATCAGCAAGATATCGGGTTTATGCCACAATTCTTTTTCCTTCCAAAAATTTATTGGATGTTACAAACTCTGTCCATACTTTTCATGACAGAGGTTTTCAGGAAATGTATAAAGAAGATGTATATGTGGATATATATCGGAACTTAATGAAGAATATCATAATTTCATTTCCTTCAATAATACTTCAAAGATTTAATCTATTCAAATCTTGTCTTATAGTTTCATCTATAACTTTTGGTGTATGTGTTTATTGTGGGGGTCACAGTACGGAGTAGTTGATTGTTTATTAAGATTGGGTGTTATTAAGGGAAATGGAACTCGTGACAACCCGGATCCCCGGCCCCGGATTTGGGGGTGTTACAAACTTGGGTACCAGAATCAACTTGATTTGATTTTGATGTGTGCAGGGAAACAGAAAGAATCTTTGGTACTTGGATAATGGTTGTTCAAGACACATGACTGGTGATTCTACCCTGCTCATAGAGTTTAATGAGAGAGCTGGCCCAAGTATTACTTTTGGAGATGACATCAAGGGTTATACTATGGGATATGGCTTGATTTCAAAGGACAATGTCATCATTGAGGAGGTTGCCTTAGTGGATGGTCTCAAACACAATTTGTTGAGTATCAGCTAGCTTTGTGATAAAGGTAACTCAGTAACCTTCAACTCAGAAGCCTGTGTTGTGACTAATAAAAGAAGCAACAAAGTGGTTCTCACTGGTGTGAGAAAAGACAGTGTGTACCTAGCTGATTTCAACTCATCTAATGCAGAATCTGTTACTTGTCTTCTCAGTAAAGCAAGTCAGGATGAAAGTTGGCTATGGCACAAGAAGCTATCCCATTTAAACTTCAAGACCATGAATGAGCTAGTAAAGAAAGAACTGGTTAGAGGCATTCCTCTAGTGGAGTTTTCTAAGGATGGACTGTGTAATGCCTGCCAAAAAGGGAAGCAGATTAAAGCATCATTCAGGAAGAAACTTGATTCAACAATTGAAGAACATTTACAACTGCTACACATGGATTTGTTTAGACCACTCAATGTGTTGTCTATCTCAAGAAAAAGATTTTGCCTAGTAATTGTAGATGATTTCTCAAAGTTCTCTTAGACATATTTCCTAAAGTCTAAAGATGAGGCTAGTGAAATCATCATCAATCACATAAGGCAAGTCAATAATCATCCTGATTTCAAAGTTAGAAGAATCATGAGTGACAATGGAACTGAGTTTAAGAATTCTGTCATGAGAGCATTTATGAGGAAAATGGGATTCTGCATGAGTTTTCAGCAGCAAGAACTCCACAACAGAAAGGAGTAGTGGAAAGGAAGAACAGATCACTTATTGAAGCTACAAGGATAATGCTTGAAGAATCTAAACTGCCAACATATTTCTGGGTTGAAGCTGTTAATACTGCATGCTACATTCAGAATATCTCTCTGGTTAATCAAGCAAGATGCATGACTCCATATCAATTGTTCAAGAATAAGAAGCCAACTCTAAACTTTCTTCATGTCTTTGGCTGCAAGTGCTATATTCTGAGAAATCAAGCTGATCAAAATGGGAAGTTTAATGCTAAAGCAGATGAAGGAATTTTTGTTGGATATGCTGTTGGTAAAGTATATAGAGTCTACAATCTAAGAACCAACATTGTTGTGGAATTAATACATGTTGTGTTTGATGATAAAAAGATTGAAGGACTGCAAGATGGAGATTACCATGAGAGCCTCAAATTCGACAATATAGAGATGGTTAGTGATGATAGTGATGATGAAAGTGATCAAGAAACTGCATCTAAGGATAATGCAGAAAAATCCACTACCAATGAAGCACAAAACTCAACATCTGTCGAGTTGTATAATGCTTCATCCGTCGGGAGGCAATCTGCGTTATCCGTCGGGTGACACCCAGCCTCATTCGTCGGTACTCAAAACTCACCATCCGTCGGGTTATCAAGGGAAGCTGGAAATCAAGATAGATCACCTGTAGAAAGTTCCCCTTTCTCAAATCAAAGATCCATAAACTCAGGGGGAGTTTCTAACAATCAAAACTCAATCACACATCAAGATAATAATGTGGCCTCTTCATCTAGAGCTAATCTACCTCAACAAACAAAATGGACAAAAGATCACCCCTTTGAGCTTATTATTGGTGATGTTTCTTCTAAAGTTCAAACAAGAAGAGCAACTCAAGAAGAATGTCTATACAGTAGCTTTCTTCCAAGGAAAAGCCAAAGAAGGTTAGAAGAAGCTTTGTTGAGATCCTGATTGGATTTTAGCTTGCAGGAGGAGCTAAACCAATTCGAAAGGAATAAATTATGGAAGCTGGTACCCAAGTCTAAAGGAAAAAATCCAATTGACGCCAAATGGGTATTCAGAAACAAGATGGATGAAAATGGCATAGTGGTCAGGAACAAAGCTAGTTTGGTTGCTAAGGGCTATTGTCAACAAGAAGGAATTGATTTTGATGAAACCTTTGCTCCTGTTGCAAGACTTGAAGCCATCAGAATTTCTTAGCCTATGCAGCCCATGCCAATTTTAAGGTCTATCAAATGGATGTCAAGAGTACTTTTCTAAATCGAGATTTGGAGGAGGAATTCTATGTCATTCAGCCTCCTGGTTTTGAAGGTCTAAATTTCCCAAATCATGTCTATTATCTTTTGAAGGCCCTCTATGGACTAAAGCAAGCACCTAGAGCCTGGTATGACACTTAATCAAAGTTCCTTCTGGAAAACCATTTCACAAGAGGTACTTTGGATAAAACTTTATTCTTTAGAAATGTTAATGGCTCTAGTATACTTGTTCAGATTTATGTAGATGATATTATTTTTGGCTCTACAGATGAGAAACTTTGCAAAAAGTTTGCCAAATTGATGCAAAGTAAGTATGAAATGAGTATGATGGGAGAACTGACTTACTTTCTTGGTTTACAAGTTAAGCAAAGTTAGTGATGGAATATTCATTAGTTAAACTAAATATATTTTGATCTTTTAAAGAAGTTTGATCTAGTGGATTGCACATCTGCAAAAACTCTCATGGCCACTATAATTAAGCTTGAATTAAACACTACTGAAAAGTCTGTGGACATTTCAAGTTATAGGGGCATGGTTGGCTCACTTTTGTACTTAACAGCTAGTAGGCCAGATATAATGTTTGCTACATATTTATGTGCTAGATTTCAAGCTGATCCTAGAGAATCTCACTTAATAGTTATTAAGAGAATTTTCAGATATCTCAAGGGAACACCAAAACTTGGCATTTGGTACCCTAGAGATTCTGGTTTTGATCTAACTGGTTATTCCGGATGCAGATTATGCAGGTTGTAGAATTGATAGAAAAAGTACAACAGGAACCTATCAATTTCTAGGAAACAAGCTTGTGTCCTGGTTCAGTAAAAAGTAAATTCAGTTTCTACTTCTACAGCTGAAGCTGAATATATTGCTGCTGGTAGTTGCTGTGCACAGATATTATGGATGAAAAATCAATTGCTAGACTATGGTTTGCAAGTTGAGAGGAATTCCAATTTTCTGTGATAACACAAGTGCAATTGCCATCACTGAAAATCCAGTACAACATTCAAGGACAAAGCACATAGATATCAAGTACCACTTCATAAGGGAACATGTAATGAATGGTACTGTAGAACTACATTTTGTTCTAAGTGAGAAGCAGCTTGCAGATATCTTTACCAAGCCACTGGATGAATCCACCTTTTCAAGGTTGGTAAGTGAGTTAGGTATGCTTAATTATACTTAAATCTATATGAGTTAATTTGCAAGTTGAAATGCAGCCAAAAATTTAATAGATTTCTCAGTCTAGGATGAAATTTTGGCTAAGTCAAAATTTACATCTCGACGGATGATCTTTATCCATCGAATTTGATCATCCGTCGGTATACTATTTGCTAATTAAAATCAATTATTTTTCTGGAATATTTTATGACTCGACGGATAACCGATTATCCTCATTCGTCGAATTGTCTTAATCTTAGCCGTTAATTCCCTGTATAATATCCATCGAGTATACTTACAGTTTGTAAGCATAACACGACGGATAATGGGTGGAATTTTTACAGTTTATTTTTAAACGACTATTTTAGGCAATTTCTTTGGTTACTTATTTTACTTTACTATTTTTAACAGATATTTTTGAGATAGTATAAAAGCGTATTTCATTTCAATCGCTTTTATTTTATCATTCTCAATTCAACTGCTCTAATTTCATTCTCTCTCAAAGCAATTACTCTCTTTCTCTTCAAGCTCTTATTCTCTAACAATGGCACCTGTTGTAAAGATTATGTCTCAAACTGGGTTCATTTATGAGAAAAACAATTTCACTGCACTAGTGAACAAGGGTATTCAACAATCTGGTGACTATCACAAGATGATGGACTTTGTGAAGAATTGCAAGCTCAATTATGCCATACTGGAATCACCCACAATCTTCTGTGAAGTTGTTGAAGAGATGTGGACCACTGCGACCTACAACTCAACAGATAAGACAATCACACTCACCATTAAAGGTAAAGAGTTCTGTATTAATAGAGATGTTATAAAAGCATGCTTCAAGATTCCTGATAACACTGTGACCTCAGCCACACACTGACACTGATATAATCAATATGCTTAATTCCATGAACTATGCTCTTTCTATTTCTAAGTTAAGTGACATTAGGAGAATGGGTCTTAGAAAAGAATGGAGTTTTATGTGTGATGTTGTGACAAAGGTCTTTTCAGGTAAGGTTAGTAATTTTGATTCATCAATATCTCAATGCTTAACATGCTCTACATGCTAGTTACAGATAAATTCTATAATTTCAGTGATCTTGTCTTGTTTGAGTTAGGCTTTAAATTAGGAGAGTTAAATAAAAGAGGTAAAAATATGTATTATGTTAGATTCTTTATGATGTTAGCTAACCACCTCTGTGAAGAGATTGTGCTTGAGAACCCCAACAACAAACTAGATTGTTGGGTTCAAGAGAGAAGGCTCATTGCAGATTTGAACAGGGCCAATCATCACAAGGATGTGCCATTGTTCTATTTTCCTGTAATGCAAGCATCTCAGGTAAGTGAGGTAAGTTCATCTATCCCTACCCCTATTCCAACCTCACTAATTTCTTTGAGTTCCAGTGTGGCTATGGCAACTGTGTCAATGACCAGACAATTGCCTACCCAAGCTACCAAAACTGCAAAAATTTTTAAACCCAAATCAAAGAAAGCCCCCTCTGGTATCTCCCAAAAGATGCCAGTTGAAAGATGCACTAAAACCAAAAAGGGGAGAGTGAAGGAAGGCAAGATAGGTGAGGGAAGGGGTGAACATAAAAGAAACCCCAAGAAAAAGGTTGGAGAGTTAAGTGGATCACATCCTAGCCACACTGCAGTTTCCCAACAAACTGCAGTGCTTAAAAAGGATAAAAGCTCATTTCTAACTGCATCCTCCCAAAAGGATGTAGTTATTGAACAAAGCTCTCAACCAAGAGCATAGGCTAAGAGGGTTAGGGACACAAGATCATCGCAAACTTATGCCAGAAAGAAGAAGTCTAAAACCCTTGGGGATGCACAGGGTACACACACTGTGCAAACTGGTGCAAAAGACACAGTCACTGCACCTTCACAAATTTAGTTTGATGTGGCTCCAATAAATGTGGAGTCACAGCCAAAATCTCTATTTATAGAAGCACCTCAAACACCAAACTCACCAACAAATTCTCTGGATGTGGATATGAAAAACACATAAATCCCTGATTCCCTTCTTTAACTCTGTTGGGAAGCCAAAATCTAGTGCAAGTGAGCATCATCTTTTAGATGATTTGTTGGCTCACTTGCCAATTCTTTCAGGAACTGTTGTATCATCTGTGCCCACAATATCTTCAATCAGCACAGAGTCAACAATAGTTTCTTTTCCCAGTTCATTCATATCTACTCTCTCAATGGATACTGCTCATCCGTCGAGTAGTGATTGTATCCCGACGGATAAGCTTAAGAGCAGTTATCCGTCGGATAGCAAAACCACTCACTCGATGGATATCACTCATCCGTCGAGTATCTCTGCACAGCTTTAAACTTCATTTATTTCAAGTGCAGAAGATTTAGTGGTTGTAAAGTCACTCTTAGGCTTGAGAGAGATGAGTGTTTTGAGTGAGAGTCTAGGTTGCTCCCAGGAAAAAGAAGAGGAAATGAGTGAAACTATGCAATCCATTTCTTCAGGATTGGCAAAAGAGAGTGAGAGGAGTCTCACCTTAGTAGGTGAAGGTGAGGGTGTGAGGGTGGGGAGCCAGGGTGAGATCCTGATGCAACAAAAGAGAGAAAACGAGAGAAATGCAGGTACTGGAGCTATAAGGATGGATGTCATTTCTAGTAAGTCAATGAATGTCCAGGATGCAGATAGAGAAGGACTATCTCAGCATCTTAAAGCTGTTATAGATTCCACTTCCCTTGATGCTGAGGCATTTACTCACCCTGTTCCAGCTTATCAACTCCTAGCTGAACAAGGCAATGACAATACAGAAAGGATGCTGAAGTTGGTGCATACCATACAGTCTATGATGAGAGCTAAGGATGCCATCACAGCTTTGCCTTCTACAGCTGGTGATGTGGACTATGAGACTTGTGGATCAGCTGATTTCTTTGGTGATGGGAGTTGGGATAGTGAAGATGAGGCAATGGACATAGGGGAGAAGTAGGTTCAAGTTCAAGATCAGGTATGCCATCATGGGCATTTTCAAAGCACTGTGATGAGCACTACTTCAAGACAACCCTGATCCAGCTAATCAATTAGACAAATACTGCTCTTCAAACCACTACTAATGCCAGCATCAAGAAGCTCCTTCAGGCACATCTAGCCTCCCTACAACTTCAACAAATCCAGGGCTTCTAGAATGCTAGGGATGTAAACACCATGAAGGGTGATATTGAGGAGATGAAGAAGGCCCTTTCAGATAAGATAGATTCTAAACTTCCAAAAGCTGCAATGCTTGACATCAAGAGGCAATTAAGGAAAATTTCTGATCTGTCAATCAAGATAGATGCCTTGGACACAAGAATGTCAGCCATGGAAGCATCTTTAACATCCATTCATCTTTATCAAGCCCAACAGAAAAATTTACTTCAAAATTGGCGGCTGCTCAAACCTCCTCCTCTACTCAACTTGATGATAACAAAAAGGGGGAGAAAGGAACAAGTGAGAGGGAGAGGCTTCAGATTCAAATCAGTAAAGTAATTGTGCCTTCAATTACTATCTCTAAGCCACCAGTTATAGACAGTATTGATCTGATCAATGCAGCAGCAGCCAACATAAGAGCAACTGATCAGGAGAAGTTGAGTTTAGTCAACTGGGAGAAGATTGATGAGGAAATACAGAAGAAGTTTGAACTTGTCAAGGAGCCAGTTAAGTCAACCATCCATCACTCTCAAGTCAAGAAAATTAGTGTGAATGAGATGAGCATGAACTATCTGGAAAGAGGACAGCCATCCTGCATCAAATCTCCAAAGGCTGAAACAATTCTGAAACCAAGGGTAAACTACTCAAAATCATCATTGAAGAACCCTTTGGATACTGTGTATGAGACACCTAAGCCTGATGAAAAGAAACTTCTGTCAAGATCAATTGCTTCCTACAAAGATCCAGCTGATTCAGCTTCAAAAGAAGAATTGCTAAAATTTTCAGGGATGGGAAAGAAATTTGTGTGGTGGCTATACATCCTCAATTTGCTCAAGCAAAGAGAGAAGAAAAGACTAGATTGAAGCAGGAAAAGAAGCAAGCTGCTCTGGATGCTAAAACGACTAAATAAAAGAAAGTGCAAATTGCTATCTTGGCCAAGCTACATGCTGTAAATTCATCACAACAAATTCCTTCTCAGCCATCTGAAGTTATTGAATCAAAGAAGCAAGTTGAACAACAGAAGAAATATCCAAGAATCAAGGAATTGGCTAAAAGAACTAAAAGGAAACTGGACATTGTTGATAAAGAATTGGAGAATCAATTTCCCAAGGAATCCACTCCAACTACAACTCAAGCATCAAAACCCTCTGTGGTATTTGAAGATATCAAAGTGGTGGATCCTTACAGGAACATCCATGGTGAACCTATTGTGCCTAAGGATGAACCGGTAGAATGGGAGAACATACCAATTCCAGACTTCTATTTGCCAATCCTTAATAAGCCGAAGAGAACAAAGTCAAGAGCAGTCAAGAAAGTGAAGTTGTCACCTCTCATATCCAAATCTCTAGTCAAAGCTCAATCTAAAGTCAGTAAGGGAGATTGCATGTGCTTGTGTGACATCAAAGAATTTTCTAATCTAAACCTCTATCTAGATGAACTAGATGAAGTGAGAGGAATTGATGCATACAGAAACCTACCTGAAAGGTTAGTGTTTAAGTACAAAGGAGGAAAGGAGATTCGGTGGTCACTTCACAGGATCCTTCAAGAAAGCCAAGCTATACTGATTAAAGTTTATTCATCCTTCAAGAAGAACTTTGGGTTCAATATTACTGCAAGAAGATTGGTATTGAAGAAGATTGAAGAAGTAAGGAGTGTTAGAGCTAAAGATGCACTCCCAAAGACTCTAATTACCCCTTACACAGGGAGAAGAGTGCATCTAAGGCCCTACTGGCTGATGGAGTTCATGGATGACAAAGGAGTGAGAAGATTTTTCAGATTAAAAAACCAATTGAGCATCTCCAGTAATGAGACTCTTTTGGAAATGCAAGGAAAGTTAAATCTCTCATAATCTGATGAACTGGAATTCCACAGGCAGCTCCAAAATCAGATTGAGGAAAACAATAGAAAGCTTGGAAAGAGATCCAGACCTTCAAGGAACTAGATAAATCTGCTCAGGCTAGAAGAGCATCTTGAAAATGACTGTGAGCAAAACTTTGTACATTTTGTTAATTGAAGCACTTTTCAGTATTATCTACTGTCTTTTAAAATTTGCATTTTTAAGGTATTTTGTTATCATCAAGTGTCTCTTAATTTATGGCTACAACTCCAGTAGACATAAATTGGGGGAGATTGTTGTGTATATGTTGTGTACTTGATGATTACATGAACAAAATACCTTGGTAGATTTTACGTAGTGAAATTATGTAGCACTCGACGGATAAGGTTTATAGTCCCGACGGATGACTCAATATAGTCCCGACGGATGATGACTTATTATCCATCAAGTGAGTAGCTTATGTAACAATAAGTCTGTAGCACAATTCTGCATACACTTAATTTAGAACCTGTAGTAGTACTTAAGTCATGATGACCTTAGTTAGATATGCAGAATAGGTTGATTAATTGTACATAGATGATGTCTTGTAATTCTGCATAAGTAAAATGAAGTCAAGTGCCTGATTGCTACCCGACGGATGATCAATATCTCGACAGATGATCATGAACCCGACAGATAAAGAATTCAAATATCTATTGACAGTGACAACAAAGTCACATGCGTCGAGTGGATGCAAATGGAATGTGGTAGCCTATTCAACTGGGTTTTCGAGAATAAAGAAGCATTTCCATTTCCATGCTATTATGAAGATATTCAAAGATGCTGGAATAAAGTAATGAAGTAGCATTGTAATAGACTAGATAGTTTTTGTTTTATTATCTTGTCTCATTACTTTGTAATCTTGGTGATATATATAAACCAAGAAGTAGCAACTAAGGAACTATCGAATCTGAGAAAGAAGCAGAGAAACATTTGTAAGCAGAATCCTTAGCATTTCTCTGCATTCTTAGTTGTTCAATTGTTGTAAGCAGCTATGAGCATTTTGCACACATGGTTCTCTCGATATATATTATATATCTCTGGTGGAATCATTCAAATCCACCAGAAAGTTTTTAAAGACTCATGTTTTTAATTACTTGTGTTTTGATTCATTTAAGTAACTATTCCGCATTGTGCTAATCAATTCTCACTTATATATATATTTGAGTGAGAGCATTTTTATTTCAAGAAAAAGTTTCAAGAATTCCATTCAACCCCCCTTCTGTAATTCTTGTTATATTGTTAAGGGACTAACACCTAGTCCGGCTGTTGGCCTCCCGGATCTCCGTGAAGGCAACGTCCGAACAGATGAAAATGGCACTCCGGAGCTGAAAAAAGACAAAAAAGAAACTAAGTACAGAATAAAATGGGGGGCACAACCCGGAACAAAAACATTAGAAATTTAATTACCTGCCCCCACTGCCCAGTGACCCTCTTCAAAGAAGCAACCATGTTGTATCCTTCGACCTCCTCCCAGTCTTCCTCAGAGGGGATGCTACATATGAATCCGGCTAGACTAACCAAGATCTTGGTCCCTACCTTGACAACACCCCCATTCGGACCCTTCCCTTCGGAGTCACAGATGATCCGGTCAGTGACAACAGCTTTGCCGCGTGGAGGCTTACCCGGGGCCGACTTCCTCTTCTTTGAAGGGGGGTCCTCTTCAGAAATTTCCTGGATATCCGGGTCCTCGGTCAAGGGCGCATTGGCCGGATCGACCACGTTCCGGGGGGCAGAAGACTCGGCTCCAACCTCAGCATCTGCGGATCCGGATCCGGTCCCAGGAGCCCCCTTGGTTGTCTTGTAAGCCAAGCCCAAAGAGTTGAAAGCTGCCGCATAAGCTGAAGAAGACATTATCACCCTGAATGAAGGATTGTAATGCGGCAAACCTACAATAAATGAAGAAAGAACTGTCAGGATAGGAAGAATAAATCTACTTGACTAAGCATGCAAAACCGGAAAGCAAATACTACAGGGACCCGGACCAATTAACATCATTTTTCAGCATAATCTAAAAGGGGAAACATGCCGAGATCCGGATCAACACGAAAAGCAATAAACCCGGATCATCAGGTAAAAAAGCAAACTAGACATTGATCTGGATCATCAAGTCAAGCAAGCGACCCGGATCAGAGGCAAACATCTTATGCAGAGAGACAAGAAAGCAAACAGGACTTTGATCCGGATCAACAAGCAAAGCAAGAGATCCGGATCAAAGGCAATCATTCTATCTAAACGAATTAAAGCAAATCAAATAAGACCAAAATTGGGGCGACGGGAAAGGAAAAACCCGGATCGGCGAGGAACTTACATCCAAGTTGGAACAACAATTTGTGATTCATAAAAGTATCTCGGGTTGGCTGGAACCCGAGACTATCACAAAATTTCCTTATTTGATCAACAGCCTCCCCCTCCAAGATTTACGGATTGAACTTTATCTGAACTTCCCCAGTGGTGAAATAGAGGAGGAATTCCAGGTCGAAGCCTTTCAATATTAAAATCTCCCCGTTCCAGTATTTCAACGAGGTCTGGTGCATGACGGGTTTGGACCTACCCGGACCGAAGCCACACTCGGCTGCCCGGAACCTAAGCTCATAGAAGGGTTTCTGGCTTGATCTGGAAAGATAGAAAATCAGATGGAACAATTTGAAAGTGGGCAGGAGCCCGGCCTTGTTACAGCAGGCTATGAACCAGGTCATAGACATAATGCCGTTTGGGGTTATTTGCATTGGGGATATCTTGAAGACGTACTTGCACAAATGTTTGATAAACATGTGGCAACGAGGGTTCCACCCGGATCTTAAGTGCTCCAGCTAAACCGGAACGTAGCCATCCGAGGGGCGGTGGAAAATCCTCTCGTGAGGTTTCGACCATCTCCACTCAATATCAGGAGGTAACTGAAATGCGGCCCGGATTGCTTTGTCCATGTCGGCCGGGTCGGCCTCCGCATAGAAGTCCTTCAATTGGTAGTGATCTCGGCTCATCCCGAACATAGCAAAAGCATCTTCTAGGGCACCCTGATTATACACTCCCGGATGGCCATCCTCGTGCCACTCATATCTAACCCGGGCATAGTAAATGCTATCTTCGAACCCGGTATGTTTCCTGACAAAGTGGTATTTAATATCGGACCAACGGCCTTCAGGTGTAAAGATAACCGAGTTTTCCGGAAGCCGCTTAAACCGGAAACTAGATATTGTTCCTACAGACCTGGATCCCTTCTTCACCATCTCGCCCCGGATCTGTTCTCTTCCAGAAGAATCTGGTTCACTATCATCTTCAGAAAATGATGGGTAACAGTTAAAGACTCTCCTAGCCCGCTCCTTGGTCCGGACCATATACCTATTAAAATGAAGGTCGGTTAGCCTGGGCCCTACATATTTTATTTGTTATGCTAAGGGGTCCGGATCAAGCACGTTATGTTAATTTTACCATAACCTAATGATCTGGACCGCCAATGCAAGTCCAACCCGGAAGAACATCAACGATCCGGATCATGTTAACTATAAGCCAAAAAATTTGAAAATCATGGGCCCGGATCTAGGTGGCAAGCACCCAGATCCGGATCCATAGCAACCAAAAACAGCTTGAAATACCCAAGTCATATAATTCTACCTAAATACTCCCCGCGGATCCGGGTCTTATACCCCTTACCCGGATAAAAATAAAAAACCCTAACCCACAAACAATCAGATTGGGAATCAAAAGCCGAAATACACAAAACAAAATATACTTACACCTATTTTCCCAAGAACACCAAGAACAACAATGGCGAAACCCAAAAAATCGAACACAAAAACCAAATTTTCGTACAAAAAACATAGCAAAAAGCCCCAAAAACTACAGATCCAAGCAAAACAAACCACTAAACAAAACCACAAAGCATAAAATAAAACTACAGAGGCCGATTTGTATTTCCAATTCATAAATGGGAGATAAAACTCGAGCATGCAATAATCTAAAGAAAAAGCGCAAGAAACCATAAAAGAAAAAGCAAGAAGAGAAGGGCTTACAGATTTGTCGAACATAAGAAAAGACGGAACGACGGCAAGAATCAACCAAGAGCACAGCGCTTCGTAGGAAAAAGAGAGAAAATGAAGAAAAAACTAAGTGTCTGTTGATTTTTCTTTTGATAATGAATAAAAAAGAAGAGAAGGGGGGTCGGGCTTTTATAGGCATGAGTAAGGGCAACTGCCCCTGCCACGTGGCAAGCTGCGATTAGCCCAGACAACAGTTACAAAATAAAGACATGTATACATATATATTGTATATATACCCACAATTTAAAGCACATTAAACCCCATCATCATTACAGGGCGATTTTCTAGGGGACAACTGTCCAAATTCAAAATTATTGGGGGGAAAAGCCGAAAAACGTTACAAATTCCAAATTCTTTCAGAGCCCATATCCCTCGACCCGGATCGATGACCATTACCCAGATCCAAGCGAGCCCGGATCAATGATCCACGGGGAACTTAATTTTCTCTAAGGTAGCAACTTTAAAATACATTAATCCGGATTGGCATCTACTACACCGGATCCGGATTGGGGGCAGAAATTTCTCAAGGCACCAAAATTCTACTACCTTAATCCGGATTGGTCCCTACTACACCAGATCTGGATTGGGGGGCAACCTGGAGCAGATTTTTCTAAAGCATCAACTCTTCCACCTTAATCCGGATTGGTAACTACTACACCGGATCTGGATTGGGGGGCAACCAGGTGCAGAAATTTCTTCTAAAATAGCCAAGTTTTACTACCTTAATCTGGATCTATCCACTCAACAGCAGACCCGGATTAGGGGCCAACAGATTGACATAATTTTTCTCCTAAGGCAACAGCTATGTGATTCTACTCTACTCCCTCATACATAAAATCTGCATAAGGGAGTGGGGGGCAAATGATAGGGTATAAGAGACCCAGCTAGGATTCAACCCGGATCTAAAGAATATCAGGTTCGATCGATAGACCAAGACCCCCTCTCCTAGAACAATCAAGTGGAGAGACTAGGCCCGGGGCCATCCCATGACCCGGATCCGGATCTAACCCGGGACCTGGATCATCTGCCTACCTAGATCCGTATCAGGGCCAAGATCACCATGAGGAGGGTCCCAGCAAACACATGCACATTTCACAACCCGCCAAAGAAGGGTACGTGGGCACGTGACGATGACAGTTATCAACAACCAACATACCAGACAAGCACGACACGTGTCAGAAGGCCGTTAGGACACCCTGAAGGTGGTCCTCCCCTGGACACGTGTAAACAATCCACCCAAGTCAGGCGTCCTCTGCGTCCTCTGCTCCCAAGATCCAACGGTCCTCTGCGTCCTCTGCTCCCAAGATCCCACGGTCCTCATTTAGAGGTAACAACCCCTAAACCCTACATTTGGGCTATATATACCCCCAAGGGTGAATGAATTACGGGTTAGAAAAAACATTCACACTTTGGAACACTCACTCTCTCACATCCATAGACACATACAACAACCTTTCTATTACATACATACATCTTCATCTTCTCCAAAACCTCATTCTTATTCTTACACTGGAGGCGTCTTCCGGTGTTATTTTGCAAATGCCCAACCAGCAGCCACACCTCACCAACGCCTAGAAGGTCCAGGAACGCGTCGGACGGAGCCGTCCGCTCACCGGAGTTATCATTTTCTACCATCGCCGACATTATGTATGATAACCGAGTCAAATTTTTTGAGTCTAAGAAGCCGTATAACACGAGGAGTCACTATAGTCGTGTCTCGTTGGATGTTTTTGTTATATCTGGGAACTGTGCCTTGTCTGGTGGTTATACCATCCATTCTCTATCTGAAAATGACAAGATGTGGAATTCCCTCATTCTTGGATGGCAAGCTGTTCCCGATTTATGGTTTACGTATGGTTTTCGCCTTACTATGCATCCTTTCTTTGAGGTGATTTTGAATTCCTTGTGTTGTGGAATTGGGCAGGTGTCACCCAATTAGGTGTTACAGATAAGTGGTTTTAATAGCCCGATGTAGTAAGTTTGGTTATGTCCCTTTTCTTGACCTTTTTTTTTGATTTATTGATTAAGTCCACTGGGATTCGGGTTTATTTTGACACGAAGTCTAGTTGTACTAAGCTTGTGGAGAATCCTACCTCTAATTCTGGCTGGCACGCTAAGTGGATTTGGTATGAAGGAGCTGAGTTGAGGCGTATAGGGCATTTCCACCATTTATATCCCGATGTTGTAAAGTACCTTGGTGTTACTGCTTCCCCCGGTTCTGTTGATTTGTCTGGTTTCTGTGGTGTTTCTTCGAGATATAAAGTGGGATAATTTGCTGATATTGGTCCTTTATGTAGTCACTGTTGTGAGAGCTTTATTTCATCTAATATTGTTAACCATGATAGGATAGTTTTCTAAATGATTTTTGTTTGTGATTTTGTAGTGCACGGGCCAAAGCTGAAAACTCTTTTCCGGTTACGCGGAGATATGCTTGCTGATACATTTATTAAGTTGTTATCTTATAAGGGCGCTGCCTCTAGGTCTCTTCGTGTTGCCAGTTGAAGGTGATGAAGAAGAGCTGTAGTTTTGTTTTCTTTTTTAATTTTAGAAGAAACATGCCTGGGTATGCCCAGAGAAAATGTATGCTACTTATTTGCTCGCACTTTATCTTTTGGATTTTGGTTTTGTTTAAGGTTTTAAATTCCTGCAATCTTGGGTTTTTTGCATTGTTGACTGGCGATCTTTTGTTGTTTTCGTTATGAGGTAGTATCGTGCCTTTGTTGTTTATTAAGTTGAACTTTTATCAAGCTATGAAGCAAAATTTTGAGTTGTATTTGAGAGTTTTCACTAGATATTTTGGCTTGCCCTCCTTGTTTTTTTTCCTTTTTTGTTAATATATTTTTTGTTTTATTTCATGATAATTTGAGCGAGATATAAAGATCTCGTAGGAGGAGTTTTTGTCTATTGTTTGTAATTTGTTTTTGTTTCTTTTTGACTTAAACGATTTGTAGTCTTCTGCTGTTTTTTTATAGAAGGTTTGTAAATGAGCATTCATTTTATAAAAAGAAATGGGAGATTTAATATATATGTGCGGGGATAGGTGACCTCGGAAACCCACAACACGTCGGGTCCTCATTGGCTCTGATTTAAATACTTGAAGGAATTTCAATCATAGCTTAACAGTTGAGAATTTTGACATAATCTCGTTTTATTTAAAAAAAGTTTTCTTATCAAGTCTGGGGCCTTAGAAATTTGAGAACTTAAGGGAAGAATTGTGGAGGTCGACTACGTTCCAAGGGAGTGATAGCATACTGAGTTTTGAGGGTATTGAAACCTCGGATTCATACATGACCAAGTGACCGGCCTCGAATCCTCTTTCTTGTACCTTAAAGTTGTAGTACCTCCATACTCTTTCTTGGTACTTGGCAATTTTTAATTGGGATGAGTCACTTAGCTCTTCCAACAAGTCATAGTTGAGACGTAATCCCTCTTGTGACACATCTGGGTCGAAATATTAGAGTTGGACGGATTTTATGCTGATTTCTATTGGCAATACTGTCTATGTTCCGTATGCCAACTTAAAGGGAGTTTTGCCGGTTGTGGACCTCGGGGTCGTGTGGTGGCTCTAGAGAACATTGGGAAAATTGTTAGGAATATGGTGTGAACTTGATAATTACTTTAACAAAACACCTTAGTAGATTTAACTTAGTGAAAAATGTAGCACCCGACAGGTGATCAATTATAGTCCCGATGGATGATTCAATATAGTCTCGACGAATGACTAATTGATATCCATCGGGTGAGTATCCACCAGAAAGTTTTAAAGACTTGTGTTTTTACTATTTTGTGTTTTTGACTTATTTAACTTGTGACTCCGCACCTTACAAATCAAAACACTTATATATATAGTTTGAGTTAGAACATTCTTTAGTTCAAGAAAAAGTTTACTAGAATTACATTCAACCCCCCTTCTGTAATTCTTGCTGCATTGTTCGGGACTAACAATTGGTATCAGAGCAAGCTCTTGAAGTATAAAGAGTTTAAAGATCACAACAAACAGCAAGATGAACAAGAAGGATGTTGGAGTCAAGATTCCTTTTCTGGACAAAGATAATTACCATCACTGAAAGGTAAAGATGCATCTTCATTTACTTTCTCAAGATGAGGCCTATGTCGATTGCATGGAGAGAGGTCCTCATATACCAATGAGAGCTGCAACTGGAAATGAGCCATCAGTTCCCAAGCCAAGGCATGAATGGTCAGATCCTGATTGTAATAACCCCCAAAATTTTGAACTTTTTGTAACACTTATGAATAGTGTTTTTGCTGAATGAGAAAACTTTTCATGCCACACTATGTAGGTGTTCTATTATGGATATTCTGATATTTTATTAGTACTCTGTATGGTATATAAGTGTATGTGAAGATCGTCAGAATCCAATTCCGAACACTTTGATTTTTCCCGGAAATCCACTAGATACGGAAAGAATTGAGTATAAGGTAACAGGATAAAAAGGATTTAAATAAAAGGATTATAAGAGAGGATCATAAAAGGATTATAATATATTGAGAAAGGTTAAGGAAACCCAAGTAATAAGATCCCGGGTATGATCCCTCAAACGATAAACGAAAACGAAAGTTAAGCGAACCGTATAACAGATCAGCGGTTATTAGGCAAACAATTAGGAAGTTAATCAAGGAGGTTAGGGATGATGAGGTCATCCAACCAATAAGGAGAGGGCAAGTAAGAGATGATGACACAATAAGGTGATGTAAGCATAACATGGGGAGGGAGGAGGTGTGGTTGGTTTATAACCACACAAAGACAAGGTTAATAAGGTAATTAACCAAAATCCAAACAAAACTACATCCACCAAGCCAAAACAAATCATTTCATCAAAACAAAAATTTTATTTCTCTTCACCAAGAAGCTTGCTCTCGGCTTTTCCCCATTTTCAAGAAGAAAATTTTCAAAATCCAAGTTCCAAGCTTCCTAAATTGGTAAGATAATTCTCTAGTACTCCGTATGCATAGTTATGGCTATCCCATGAGTTTAAGCCTCCAATTCATTCTCAATCTTCTCCAAGAAATCAATGAAGAAGACAATGAATAGTGATTTCAAGGTTTTTAACTTGATTTTTCTTGTTTTTCCTTTAAGATCCAAGCATCCTAAAGACATCTCAAGGCTTCTTAAGGCTTCCTAGCTACTCACATCACTTCAAGGAAGGTATATCATCTCCAAACCCTAGATTTACTTTGTATGTTAGGATGATTTTGATTGTTATGGTAATAGAGTAGCTTAATGCTTGTTGGTTTAGAGTTTGGGTTGGATTGATGGTGAATTGAATGTTGAAATCTTATGGTTTGGTTAAAGGACTTAAGTATAGTTTAAATTCAAGTTTAAGAATAAGTATAATTGTAATATTGAGTTGATTGGGGCTGTTATGATGTAGTGTGGATGGATGTTGGTTGTATAAATGAATTGGGATTGATTGGTGGTTGAATTGGAATGGTATAAAATTGGGAAATAGCGTAAACATAGCCGTCGTAATGTCCGATTTACTTTAGACTGCTTTTGTTCATAACATTAGGACCCGAGAAATCCCTGCTAGGTTTTGAGCATTGCCATGATTAGATAGTTCATGTTACTAGCTTCGTTTTGATATGTGGTTCGTTTGATTCCGATGTACGGTTTAGGAGAAACGGCCGTTTTAAGTAACGACGTTTCGCGAACGAACCATTACCCCTCGCCTTACTTTGAAACATAGGTTAAAGACCTTAAAGGACTAATTTGTTACGACCGGCATTTTATGTAATATTATTTGTGAATAATATTAAGTTAAATAAAAATATATTCAATACTTGTACGTTTGGGTGAGTGAAAATTTCTGCATTATGAATTTGCTTTGGGTAGTATATGATTTTTCAAAGCAAGAATTTATTTAATTTCTTTATTTTTGATTTATAAGGAATATTCTAAGCTTTGGAAAAATTTTCTTTTAAAAGACATTTTGTACACAAATTGTGAAAATGATTTTATAAAGTCTCTAAAAATACAAGTTAATTTATGGTAGAAATTTTATAATTTTTGAACTTGTATTTTATTTTATAAAAATAAATCATTATAAATTTTAGTTGTCATAATTATTAAATTACATGAATAACCTTGCATGCAAACTCTCTTCTATTTAACCAAAGGGCAAAGAAGACATTCTCCACCCCACTAACTCACATTTTGCTAGCCAAATTACCTCCTTGACCTTGCATGCAAATTTGCCTAACTTTAGCTAGAGGGTTACTCTTGTCATTTCCTAAATCCACTCACATTTAGCCTAGTCAAAGACATAAAAAAACAAAACTAAAGTGATGATCACTCCATTTTCACTCCACCCTCCCCTTTTCTCCTCCCTCCCTCTCGGCTCAACCCTCCCTCTCGGCCATCCCATAGCCGAGGCCCTCCATCCCCTTCATTTCTTCATTCTTTCACCCAAACAATCATCTTATATTCAAGTAATTTTACTCCCTATATGTTATTCTTATATATTTCAAAAGTTTAGAGTGAAAAACCTATGTTTTGACCTTGCATGGTGATGTTTTGGTTAAACTCAAAGTGAACCTCCTTGATTCTTGTGAATCTAAGGCTTTCACCATGAGTTATAGTATCATAGGGTCAAGAATGGCTAGACATAAGAGTGTTACACTTATGCGAATGCTGTTTTTACCCTAATCCATTCGGCCATGACTTGATAGGAGCCGAATGGATGGTGTTTTGTTGCCTTGTTAACATTTTTGTGTATTTTGTGATGATAACATGAATTTTGTAGTAAAATCTTGATAAAATCCTTTTGCATGCTAGTTGATCATTTAGTTGTAATCCATGTTAGGCTTGCATGTTGAATTATGATAAAAATTTATTTGGAAATCATGTTGATTTGGCTTGAAAGATCCGAAAGCATGCATGCATGCAAATCACTTTTGATATTTTTGGAAGTTTTGATCATTTAGATTCATGGTTGTTAGTGAGCCTTAATTTCAGTAGGAATAATGTATTAATATTGATTTATACTTCTTATTGCATGGTAATAATTCGTGGTTATCTTTTATAAAAAGAAAAAAATAAATATATATATATATCTTGTTGCTTCAAGAGCATAAAGGTTGTGATTTGTAAAGAGTAGTCTCTTTTATTTTGCCATAGTTGCACCATAGGTAAGGATGATCTCACCAAGGGTATTTTGAGAAAAAGGGAGTTAGTTCAGTAGAATACCAAGTATAAGTCTTGGTTTAAGTATTTAGTTGTTGATAATTGGGTTTGTCAAGTCAAAACCTTGGAAAATGAGAGTTATAGTTTCTGCAGAAAAATCAGTTTAGTACCCTGAGGTTTAGAGTGAGTTTTGACCATGTCATTGATGTGCACTTTGAGGCCCAAGCCACCAGAAGTTAGTATGGGGAGTATATAATAGGTTTTAGGAGTTGGTTGGAGGTTTGCATGTCATTTGGTTAGGTGCACAAGTAGAATAACAAAATCTGTCCAGCAGGGGACAGTTTTGTTGCAACTTAGAAATAGGGAGATTTGGCCATGTCATGGGTAGGCCCTCATTAGGCCCAATTGGGCCTTAGTTAGAGGGTATGTCAGAGAAGTTTTTCCAACCATAGTTCATAGGATATGAGCTAGAACCATGTGTCACAAGTTAATTCAAGTCAGGGCATTTTCTGCCCAGAAAAACAGGGGTACCTTGGACTTTTAGCTTAGGCCCAAGAAGGCCCAAGCCAGGCCTTTGAGCCACATCAAGCTTGTGAGATGCCCTTAGGTCAGGAGAGTCTTGTGTAAAAATTTTGAAGAAAAACTTGTAGTTTAAGAGTGTCTAATGCACTCAAGAAACCTTAATACCATTCTGAAATTTGCACCAGTGAGCACTTTCACTTATCACATAGTTTTAGGACACTTAGAAGTGAGTATTAGGTCGACCACCATAGTTGTAAGATAGTATAAGGTCAGTAGAGCAAAAGGCACAAGTGAGGGTCAATAGGTTTTGGATAATTTAGGAAAGGCACATTGAGTTAGGAAGCCCAAATTCGAAGACTTCGTTTAGTTAGCGACCAAGTAACTTAAGTGGTGAGTCGAGATCATCCAAGCCTAGTGTGGCATTATGGTGTATATGATGTTATTTGGTATTAATATACGATATGTGATTATGTGGCTACGTGTGTACATTTGAAAATATAAATGGTGGATATGAATTAAGTGTGTATAGGCCTAAGTGCCATCCATGTTTAATTTCGGGTTGTAAATAGGTTAAGATGGAAAGAATATATTATAATGAGGATTATTATTATTTATGTAGGATCTCGAGACGAGGGAAAACTTGCCATAAAAGTCGAGTGAAGCTCCAGTTGTTGCTCCTACCAGTCAGACCAGACCAGTCTATCTCAAGGCAAGTGATTCAACTTGACCTTCGCATTTACTGTAAACAGTTCATATATATATCGATGCAATTATCCTGAGTCATTTTGATATATTTAAATCAAGAGTATCTTTTGTTTATCTTTGAGTTACATAGAGATGCCATGAACCCTCGAGTACGTATTGCAAGTAGTTCAAAAGTCTTTCATGATAGTTTAATGCCATGATAAAATAGAGATGTGTTATAATACCTTATTGATCCTTTTGATTATCATGCTATTGATCCCTGAGAAATCTTGATGTTGCACCCTGATGCTTTGATTCAACTCTTGAAATAACCTCGATAGAAACTTTATCTTGATACCTAAAAGCCAATCTTTTCTTAAATTCATTCATGATTGTTTGATAACCCTATCCTTACCCTAAAGCTTGATACCCTGTTATATCTTGAGCTGATGATCACTTCCTTTATATTTTAACACCTCTATCCTATTGGAACCAGTGATGCTTATCTTCTTGATGTTCTAATACCTATACCTTGTCTACAACCATTGCTTTAAGCCTAGTTTGGCATTACTCTTTCATATTATCCAATAGCCTTGCTTAATTTCCTTGTCAAAATTCTTGTTTATGGAAATCTCTCGATTACCCTAATATAGTAAAGTCTAGTGGATCATGGCCCTGAGATTTAGTGTCATATTTCCAGTGTTTCAAGTTGATCTATAATCCCCTGATAAAAAAAAATGATTTCAGTCAAAAGAGATTTTGTCATAAATCGGCATCAGTTTTCAAAATGAATAAAAGGTGGATTTTTCAGTCCCAAAGGGGGACAAATGTTTTCTTGAATGGTGGATCTGGACTGAGACGCGAGTCCTTTCCACACTTATATTAGGCTTAAAAGTTGCCTAGGGATTCCCAATAATGTTTTAGAACCCAGCGAGGTTCGGGATTACTTCGCGGCTGATCACCGGCTGTAATCCGTAGCGTCATAAAATGATTTTGATTAAGAATGGTTTTAAAATTTGTTTTGATGCAAGCAAAATGATGCCAACTCACATAAGTTTTATCTCTCGATTATCATTGATTATGTCATTCCATCGTCATTCCTAAAGGTATATCTCGATTTATGCTTTGCGTTGTATTGTTAGCACTTGTTGAGCTTTTGGCTCACTTCTTGCTTTACCCTGATATTACAGCTAGCAGCCATGGTTAGATTCAAGCAGACTGCCCGTAAGACCTGTGATGCTGATGCTTATGTTCGAGCTCAGGTAGAATAAGTAATAATAGTTGTGTGAGGACTCGGTATTTGTAATCAGATGTAATAGTTGGTAGTGTTGGGCTGTTCCAAACCCTAAACTGTAAGATCTTGGATTTTGGTTGTGTAATACTCATTAAAATGATGTAATAGCTATAATTATTTTGCTATTTAAGTTGGGGGTGTGACAGGTTTTGGTATCAGAGCTACGGTTTAGAGTCCCTGGACAGCCCAAATAGGTTATAGGATTTGTGTGTAGGTTATAGATATTACGCGAGAGAGAAGGTAAAGTAAATTATTATTAATACTCCTCTTATTGGTTGTCAGCAAAGGGCGCATTCCTCGTCATCCTCTGGATCGGACGACATTATTGCTTTCTCTGTGTATGCTGAGTTGAGGCGCGAGTTCGACATGCTTCAGGGCAAGTACGACCGACTGATAGACCGACTGAAGAACGTGTATCCGGACAGCCGAAACTACGAAGGGAAGCCCAAGGAGCAGATGATTGCGAGACTTGAGACCTTGGTTCGGTACGTCAACACTAAGCTTGAGGAGATGCCAGCACACCGGGACCGTACCAGCCAGTATGTCATTCAGATGATGGCGGATGAACTCCAGAGCATTGTGAAGACGCTTCGAGAGGAAAAGACTACCAAGCCCCGTTCAGATGGAGTGGAGCCTTAGTTCTTTCCATTTACCTTTCATGTTGTTGTACTATCAGACTCTATGGAATCCCCAGTTGTTTCCGTCTTTCCTTTAAATAAGCCTGTTATTTCTAGAATCAGACTATGTCCCAATCCTATGTACTGTGACCTTTAAAATTTCAATAATTATGTGCTATTGTTCCATCTGCTCTCAACTGTTATTTTATGTTTTGTCATCATATCTGGAAACTTGACCCCATATGTAAACAAGAATGCCATGCGATACCCTCGAATCATTTTATCATTCATATTTGTTATAACACAACTCTTATTTCAGGATCATGCCTCCCAAAAAGAAGAATCCAACAACCACCTTCACCACAGACCCAAATATTCTTCGACTACTGGAAACCTTGCAACAGCAAACCAATGCTATAGCTCAACAACAACTAACTCTTCAACAACGAATTGAAAACCAAGATAACCGTGAGCCATATCAACCACCTGAACCACCAGTACCACCAAGACAAATTGTCACTTTCAAGGCTTTTCAGAATGTGAATCCACCTGTATTTCATGATACCACTGATCCAGTGATAGCAAACACATGGATCAAGGAGATGGAAAGGGCTTTTGAGTTGGTACAGTTAGGGGACGATCAGAAGACGCTGTATGCCACTTACTTCTTGAAGGGAGAAGTCATTTATTGGTGGGAATCAGTAAAAGCTATGGAAGTCACTCAGCAGATTTCTTGGGAGAGATTTAAGAAGTTATTTCTGGACAAGTATTACCCTAAGTACATGCAGAATCAGATGGAGCTAAAATTTTTTGAGTTAAAGCAAGGGAACATGACTGTACTGGAATATGAGAAGAAGTTCACTGAGTTGTCAAGGTTTGTGACAAAGTATACTAGCACTGAGGAAGAAAAAGCAAAGAAATTTCAGCAAGGATTGGAGCCTTGGATCAGAGATAGGGTGGCTATGTTTGAGCTTGAAACTTATGCGGGAATAGTACAGAAAGCTGCTCTGATTGAGAATAATGGGATGCAGTCAAGGAAAGAGAGGGATAACAAGAAGAGGAAGGTTCCATTTTATGGAGAAAAGTCTGAAGCTGGAAGTTCGCAAGATCGGAATGTAAAGAGGATTGGTTTCCAGAAGGGCGGAAATTTTCAAAGGAAAGGAAATTTGGGCAAAAGGCAAGAATCAAAAGGGAACAATCAGGCAGGCCAAGGGCAAGTTGGAGAAAACAGGTTCCAGAGGCCAGAATGCAAGCACTGTGGAAGAAGGCACCCCGGAGTATGCAATAAGCTGAGTATGACCTGTTATAGGTGCAATCAGAAGGGACATTTGGCAAATGAGTGCAAGATGCCGAAGCCAGGAGTTACGTGCTACAAATGTGGGAAGACTGGACACATGGCTAGGGAGTGTAAGGCAACAGGACCAGTCAGAGCTCTGATGAACGTGGCAAGTACCAGTGCAAGCGTGCCAGCTGAGGTATTGGCATTACCTCCACCACCCGCACCAACCCCGCAAGCAACAGCAAGGACATTTGATCTAAAGATGAAAGATGCTGTTCAGAATTCTGAGGTGATAGCAGGTACACTATTACTCAATAATGTCAAAGCCAAAGTATTGATTGATTGGGGAGCTACAAGATCTTTCATATCAGAATCTTTTGTTGATAAGATCCAATGTGATAAAACGGTTATGAGTGAGGTAGTAAATGTGGTAATTGCGAACCAAGAGAAGATTCCTGTGAATCAATTTTGTCCAAAATGTGAGATTGATATTTCGGGATATAAGTTCTCGGCCGACTTGATACTCTTCAAGCTGGGAGAGTTTGATATAATTTTAGGAATGGATTGGTTAGGAGAGAATAGCGCTCAGATAAATTGTAAGACCAAGAGAGTGTATTTAAAGACGAAGAGTGGAGAGAGGGTAGTATTTAAGGGACAGAGGCAAGAGCGACTATTTCTTACAATTATTCAGGCTAAGAAGTTACTTAGAAAAGGTTGTGAGTCGTTCTTAGCATATGTAGTGGATTCAGAGAGAGGCAGCCCCAGCATGGAAGATATTCCTGTAGTTAATGAGTTCCCCGATGTGTTTCCCGACGAACTACCAGGCTTACCACCAGATCGACAAATTGAGTTCGAGATCAACCTTGCTCCAGGCACGGAACCAGTTTCAAAGGCTCCGTATAGGATGGCACCAGCAGAAATGAAAGAGTTGGCGAGCCAGCTACAAGAATTATTGGATAAGGGAGTGATACGACCAAGTACGTCGCCATGGGGAGCACCTGTTCTCTTTGTGAAGAAGAAAGATGGGAGTATGCGTCTATGCATAGATTACCGGGAGTTGAATAAAGTAACGATCAAGAACCGCTACCCGCTACCAAGGATAGATGACCTTTTTGATCAGTTAAAGGGAGCAAAATGTTTTTCGAAGATTGACTTGAGATCGGGATACCATCAATTAAAGATCAAGGAAGAAGATATTCCCAAGACCGCATTTAGGACCAGATATGGGCATTATGAATTCCTAGTAATGCCGTTTGGATTGACCAACGCTCCGGCCGCATTCATGGATCTGATGAATCGAGTATTTAAGAAGTATTTGGATAAATTTGTCGTGGTATTTATTGATGACATCCTTATTTATTCTAAATCGGAAGAAGAACATATGCAGCACCTCTGGATAGCATTGGAGATACTCCGACAAGAGAAGTTGTATGCCAAGTTTACCAAATGTGAGTTTTGGTTAAAGGAAGTTCAATTTTTGGGGCATGTTATTGGAAATGATGGAATTAAAGTGGATCCGGCGAAGATTGAGGCAGTTATGAGTTGGGAGAGGCCAAGGACTCCTACGGAAGTGCGAAGTTTTCTAGGATTGGCCGGATACTATAGAAGATTCGTCAAGGATTTCTCGAAGATCGCCACACCATTGACCAAGTTAACCAGAAAGAATCAAAAGTTTGAATGGGGTGCAGAATGTGAAAATAGCTTTCAAGAGTTAAAACAGAAGTTGGTAACAGCTCCGGTGTTGGTACTTCCCGATGATCAAGGGAATTTTGTAATATTCAGCGACGCTTCACATAAGGGTTTGGGTTGTGTGTTGATGCAACACAGTAAGGTAATAGCATATGCGTCAAGACAGTTGAAGCCGCACGAGTTAAAGTATCCGACGCATGACTTGGAACTAGCCGCCATAGTGTTCGCACTCAAGATTTGGAGACACTATCTCTATGGAGAAAAGTGTGAAATCTACACGGATCACAAGAGTTTAAAGTACATTTTTACTCAGAAAGAGCTCAATATGAGGCAGAGGAGATGGCTGGAATTGATCAAGGACTATGACTGCTCGATAAATTACCATCCTGGAAAGGCGAACGTAGTGGCCGATGCGCTGAGTCGGAAGGAAAGATTGAATATAATGATAACATCAAAAGAGTTATCCGAAGAAATCGGAAAATTTGAATTGGAACTTTGTGCTTATGGGAAAGTCAAAGAAGTTTGTCAAGCAATGACCTTTCAGCCAACACTACTGGAAAAGATAAAGAAGTATCAAGAGGAAGTAATGGAAAAAGAGAAAAATCAGTTATCTGGAGAAGAGATTAATACAAAAAGGGATGAGCAAGGAATACTAAGGTTTTCATCCAGAATATGGATTCCCCATGTATCTGAATTAAAGAATGAGATCCTCCATGAAGCCCACCATTCGAAATTTTCAATCCACCCGGGAAGCACCAAGATGTATCAAGACTTAAAGAAGAACTTTTGGTGGCCAAATATGAAAAGAGACGTGGCAGAATGGGTTGCGAAGTGCTATACCTGTCAGAAAGTAAAGGCAGAACATCAACGACCAAGCGGATTAATTCAGCCCCTGAAGATTCCAGAATGGAAATGGGAAAATATCGCTATGGACTTTATAGTAGGACTACCACGAACAAAGTCCGGACATGACGCAATATGGGTTATAATTGATCGTCTTACGAAGTCGGCGCATTTCCTTCCAATAAATGAGAAGTCGTCACTGGACAAGTTGGTTCATCTGTATGTGCACGAAATCGTATTAAGGCATGGAGTACCTGTATCAATAGTTTCAGACAGAGATCCCCGATTTAACTCAAGATTCTGGAAGCAATTCCAGGAATGTCTTGGCACGAAGTTGAATATGAGCACGGCGTATCACCCGCAGACTGATGGCCAGAGTGAAAGAACAATTCAAACAATTGAAGACATGTTGCGCAGTTGTGCAATCGATTTTGCTGGAAGTTGGGACGATCACCTGCCATTAATTGAATTTTCATATAACAACAGCTATCATTCCAGTATCGGCATGCCACCATATGAAGCTTTGTACGGGCGAAAATGTAGATCACCAACAAGTTGGGATGAAGTAGGAGAAGGAAGAATTCTCGGCTCAGAATTGGTACAACAGTTGCATGACTCAGTCAAGTTAATTCAGAAAAGGTTGCTTGCTGCTCAAGATAGACAGAGGAAGTATGCGGATCCAGCGCGTAAGGATGTTCAATTCCAAATTGGCGAAGCTGTGTTGCTAAAAGTGTCACCTAGGAAAGGGTTGATAAGATTTGGCAAGAAAGGAAAGTTAGCACCTAGATACGTAGGTCCTTTTGAGATTTTGAGTCAAGTAGGAAAGGTGGCCTACGAGTTGGCCTTACCACCCCAGTATCAGCATGTGCATAATGTGTTCCATGTGTCATTGCTTAAGAAGTACAATCCTGACGCTAGCCATGTGATAGAATATGAACCTGTAGAAATTCAGGCAGACCTGTCATTTGTGGAGCAACCGGTTAAAGTACTCGACTGGCAAGTAAAGAGTCTTAGAAATAAATCAGTAAAGTTAGTGAAAGTACTTTGGAGGAACCCTAAGGTCGAAGAGTCGACTTGGGAGTTAGAGTCTGATATGCGTTCCCGGTATCCTCATCTGTTCTCTTAGATTCTGGGGACAGAATCCCTTAAGGGGGAGAGGATGTTACGACCGGCATTTTATGTAATATTATTTGTGAATAATATTAAGTTAAATAAAAATATATTCAATGCTTGTACGTTTGGGTGAGTGAAAATTTCTGCATTATGAATTTGCTTTGGGTAGTATATGATTTTTCAAAGCAAGAATTTATTTAATTTCTTTATTTTTGATTTATAAGGAATATTCTAAGCTTTGGAAAAATTTTCTTTTAAAAGACATTTTGTACACAAATTGTGAAAATGATTTTATAAAGTCTCTAAAAATACAAGTTAATTTATGGTAGAAATTTTATAATTTTTGAACTTGTATTTTATTTTATAAAAATAAATCATTATAAATTTTAGTTGTCATAATTATTAAATTACATGAATAACCTTGCATGCAAACTCTCTTCTATTTAACCAAAGGGCAAAGAAGACATTCTCCACCCCACTAACTCACATTTTGCTAGCCAAATTACCTCCTTGACCTTGCATGCAAATTTGTCTAACTTTAGCTAGAGGGTTACTCTTGTCATTTCCTAAATCCACTCACATTTAGCCTAGTCAAAGACATAAAAAAACAAAACTAAAGTGATGATCACTCCATTTTCACTCCACCCTCCCCTTTTCTCCTCCCTCCCTCTCGGCTCAACCCTCCCTCTCGGCCATCCCATAGCCGAGGCCCTCCATCCCCTTCATTTCTTCATTCTTTCACCCAAACAATCATCTTATATTCAAGTAATTTTACTCCCTATATGTTATTCTTATATATTTCAAAAGTTTAGAGTGAAAAACCTATGTTTTGACCTTGCATGGTGATGTTTTGGTTAAATTCAAAGTGAACCTCCTTGATTCTTGTGAATCTAAGGCTTTCACCATGAGTTATAGTATCATAGGGTCAAGAATGGCTAGACATAAGAGTGTTACACTTATGCGAATGCTGTTTTTACCCTAATCCATTCGGCCATGACTTGATAGGAGCCGAATGGATGGTGTTTTGTTGCCTTGTTAACATTTTTGTGTATTTTGTGATGATAACATGAATTTTGTAGTAAAATCTTGATAAAATCCTTTTGCATGCTAGTTGATCATTTAGTTGTAATCCATGTTAGGCTTGCATGTTGAATTATGATAAAAATTTATTTGGAAATCATGTTGATTTGGCTTGAAAGATCCGAAAGCATGCATGCATGCAAATCACTTTTGATATTTTTGGAAGTTTTGATCATTTAGATTCATGGTTGTTAGTGAGCCTTAATTTCAGTAGGAATAATGTATTAATATTGATTTATACTTCTTATTGCATGGTAATAATTCGTGGTTATCTTTTATAAAAAGAAAAAAATAAATATATATATATCTTGTTGCTTCAAGAGCATAAAGGTTGTGATTTGTAAAGAGTAGTCTCTTTTATTTTGCCATAGTTGCACCATAGGTAAGGATGATCTCACCAAGGGTATTTTGAGAAAAAGGGAGTTAGTTCAGTAGAATACCAAGTATGTCTTGGTTTAAGTATTTAGTTGTTGATAATTGGGTTTGTCAAGTCAAAACCTTGGAAAATGAGAGTTATAGTTTCTGCAGAAAAATCAGTTTAGTACCCTGAGGTTTAGAGTGAGTTTTGACCATGTCATTGACGTGCACTTTGAGGCCCAAGCCACCAGAAGTTAGTATGGGGAGTATATAATAGGTTTTAGGAGTTGGTTGGAGGTTTGCATGTCATTTGGTTAGGTGCACAAGTAGAATAACAAAATCTGTCCAGCAGGGGACAGTTTTGTTGCAACTTAGAAATAGGGAGATTTGGCCATGTCATGGGTAGGCCCTCATTAGGCCCAATTGGGCCTTAGTTAGAGGGTATGTCAGAGAAGTTTTTCCAACCATAGTTCATAGGATATGAGCTAGAACCATGTGTCACAAGTTAATTCAAGTCAGGGCATTTTCTGCCCAGAAAAACAGGGGTACCTTGGACTTTTAGCTTAGGCCCAAGAAGGCCCAAGCCAGGCCTTTGAGCCACATCAAGCTTGTGAGATGCCCTTAGGTCAGGAGAGTCTTGTGTAAAAATTTTGAAGAAAAACTTGTAGTTTAAGAGTGTCTAATGCACTCAAGAAACCTTAGTTACCATTCTGAAATTTGCACCAGTGAGCACTTTCACTTATCACATAGTTTTAGGACACTTAGAAGTGAGTATTAGGTCGACCACCATAGTTGTAAGATAGTATAAGGTCAGTAGAGCAAAAGGCACAAGTGAGGGTCAATAGGTTTTGGATAATTTAGGAAAGGCACATTGAGTTAGGAAGCCCAAATTCGAAGACTTCGTTTAGTTAGCGACCAAGTAACTTAAGTGGTGAGTCGAGATCATCCAAGCCTAGTGTGGCATTATGGTGTATATGATGTTATTTGGTATTAATATACGATATGTGATTATGTGGCTACGTGTGTACATTTGAAAATATAAATGGTGGATATGAATTAAGTGTGTATAGGCCTAAGTGCCATCCATGTTTAATTTCGGGTTGTAAATAGGTTAAGATGGAAAGAATATATTATAATGAGGATTATTATTATTTATGTAGGATCTCGAGACGAGGGAAAACTTGCCATAAAAGTCGAGTGAAGCTCCAGTTGTTGCTCCTACCAGTCAGACCAGACCAGTCTATCTCAAGGCAAGTGATTCAACTTGACCTTCGCATTTACTGTAAACAGTTCATATATATCGATGCAATTATCCTGAGTCATTTTGATATATTTAAATCAAGAGTATCTTTTGTTTATCTTTGAGTTACATAGAGATGCCATGAACCCTCGAGTACGTATTGCAAGTAGTTCAAAAGTCTTTCATGATAGTTTAATGCCATGATAAAATAGAGATGTGTTATAATACCTTATTGATCCTTTTGATTATCATGCTATTGATCCCTGAGAAATCTTGATGTTGCACCCTGATGCTTTGATTCAACTCTTGAAATAACCTCGATAGAAACTTTATCTTGATACCTAAAAGCCAATCTTTTCTTAAATTCATTCATGATTGTTTGATAACCCTATCCTTACCCTAAAGCTTGATACCCTGTTATATCTTGAGCTGATGATCACTTCCTTTATATTTTAACACCTCTATCCTATTGGAACCAGTGATGCTTATCTTCTTGATGTTCTAATACCTATACCTTGTCTACAACCATTGCTTTAAGCCTAGTTTGGCATTACTCTTTCATATTATCCAATAGCCTTGCTTAATTTCCTTGTCAAAATTCTTGTTTATGGAAATCTCTCGATTACCCTAATATAGTAAAGTCTAGTGGATCATGGCCCTGAGATTTAGTGTCATATTTCCAGTGTTTCAAGTTGATCTATAATCCCCTGATAAAAAAAAATGATTTCAGTCAAAAGAGATTTTGTCATAAATCGGCATCAGTTTTCAAAATGAATAAAAGGTGGATTTTTCAGTCCCAAAGGGGGACAAATGTTTTCTTGAATGGTGGATCTGGACTGAGACGCGAGTCCTTTCCACACTTATATTAGGCTTAAAAGTTGCCTAGGGATTCCCAATAATGTTTTAGAACCCAGCGAGGTTCGGGATTACTTCGCGGCTGATCACCGGCTGTAATCCGTAGCGTCATAAAATGATTTTGATTAAGAATGGTTTTAAAATTTGTTTTGATGCAAGCAAAATGATGCCAACTCACATAAGTTTTATCTCTCGATTATCATTGATTATGTCATTCCATCGTCATTCCTAAAGGTATATCTCGATTTATGCTTTGCGTTGTATTGTTAGCACTTGTTGAGCTTTTGGCTCACTTCTTCTTTACCCTGATATTACAGCTAGCAGCCATGGTTAGATTCAAGCAGACTGCCCGTAAGACCTGTGATGCTGATGCTTATGTTCGAGCTCAAGTAGAATAAGTAATAATAGTTGTGTGAGGACTCGGTATTTGTAATCAGATGTAATAGTTGGTAGTGTTGGGCTGTTCCAAACCCTAAACTGTAAGATCTTGGATTTTGGTTGTGTAATACTCATTAAAATGATGTAATAGCTATAATTATTTTGCTATTTAAGTTGGGGGTGTGACATAATTGGAGTATGAAACATTTATGTAAAGTGTAATAGGCAGTTGGTAAGACACTCGCGAAAGAATCGCCTTAAAACTCGTAATGGTTAATTTATTAAAAATGGTGGAGCCGAGGGTACTCGAGCGACTTAAGAGAATCAGTAAGCGCAAAGCGAGCGTTAGAGTCTAATTTGGTTAAAGTATAGATTTACAAGTGACTTTGGGTTAATTCTAACTTATATGTTGTTTATAGGTTACCAGACTCGTCCCGAGCCATTTATAACCCCCACTCGCTCAGGCAAGTTTTCTACCCGTATAACTGTTGTTGTGATGTATATGTGTATATGCATGATCTTGCGATAAATGCATATTTGTTATTAGCAAATTCTTGCGATATATTGTAGCATGTGATATGGTATATATGCATGCCTGTTTCATATTCTTGATTTATATATCTGTTGGTTCAATGCTTATAGTTGCATAATACCTATGCTAGAGATAAGCGGTATTTGAGTATACCCTTAGTATAGGAGATCAAAGGGTGAACTTTTTCTTAAACCGGGAGGCGAGGCTCCCGAGTATAATATATATTTATATATATATATATGGATGTAGTTTTTAAAACTATTAATCGAATAAGGTTTATTCGATAACTTTATTTTATTTAATGAATATTATTTCGAATATTCATTCGAGGGCTTATGACTCAGTTTATTTTATTATTTGAATATTATTTGAATATTCATTCGAGGGCTTAGGACTCAGTTTATATTATTTATTGAATATTATTTGAATATTCATTTGAGGATCTATGACTCCGATTATTTGCTGAGATATATACTTTATTTTATTGAAGAATAAGGTGTCGATAATCAAATTTATTTTTGATTATTCAAATAAAGATAGTACTTTCGAATAAGTATATCTTGGTTATTTAACACTCGTTTCAAGTATAAGTTTTACAGCTTCTACTTCAATTATTTTTATAAGGATTATCATTATGGGAATATTATTTAAATAATAATATTCAGATATTTTCTAATATATCGGGACTGATTTACTTTATTAAATCAGCAGTATTCCAAACACTCTTTAAAGTGTTTTCGAGTCTTCAAAATGATTTTTAAAAGTTAGAGCGGATCCCAAAACTCATTTTTATATCTAAGATCTTCCTTTCAAAGGGGATTTAAATATTCGCTCAAAACCTGGGGGATCCGGCTCAGTGGTGTATTTTACATTCGCAACGAGGTTGCTGTTTTGATAAATTAATTGATTACTTACCCAACGTTCGGGAAGTAAGTCCATCTATCGAGTCGGCATAAGCAACATGGGCTCAGTGGGCGTCCATGATAGTGTAAGTGGCTCAGTGGGAGTCCATCAAATGCGTAGGTGGCTGAGTGGCAGTCCAGCATAAGGCCCTATTGCGGCCAGGGTGATGACCAGTGGGGAATTCGTCCATCTACTAGTAGAAAAAGTTACTTATTGGTATCTTTGCCTGATCAGCAAGATATCGGGTTTATGCCACAATTCTTTTTCCTTCCAAAAATTTATTGGATGTTACAAACTCTGTCCATACTTTTCATGACAGAGGTTTTCAGGAAATGTATAAAGAAGATGTATATGTGGATATATATCGGAACTTAATGAAGAATATCATAATTTCATTTCCTTCAATAATACTTCAAAGATTTAATCTATTCAAATCTTGTCTTATAGTTTCATCTATAACTTTTGGTGTATGTGTTTATTGTGGGGTCACAGTACGGAGTAGTTGATTGTTTATTAAGATTGGGTGTTATTAAGGGAAATGGAACTCGTGACAACCTGGATCCCCGGCCCCGGATTTGGGGGTGTTACAAACTTGGGTACCAGAATCAACTTGATTTGATTTTGATGTGTGTAGGGAAACAGAAAGAATCTTTGGTACTTGGATAATGGTTGTTCAAGACATATGACTGGTGATTCTACCCTGCTCATAGAGTTTAATGAGAGAGCTGGCCCAAGTATTACTTTTGGAGATGACATCAAGGGTTATACTGTGGGATATGGCTTGATTTCAAAGGACAATGTCATCATTGAGGAGGTTGCCTTAGTGGATGGTCTCAAACACAATTTGTTGAGTATCAGCTAGCTTTGTGATAAAGGTAACTCAGTAACCTTCAACTTAGAAGCCTGTGTTGTGACTAATAAAAGAAGCAATAAAGTGGTTCTCACTGGTGTGAGAAAAGACAATGTGTACCTAGCTGATTTCAACTCATCTAATGCAGAATCTGTTACTTGTCTTCTCAGTAAAGCAAGTCAGGATGAAAGTTGGCTATGGCACAAGAAGCTATCCCATTTAAACTTCAAGACCATGAATGAGCTAGTAAAGAAAGAACTGGTTAGAGGCATTCCTCTAGTGGAGTTTTCTAAGGATGGACTGTGTAATGCCTGCCAAAAAGGGAAGCAGATTAAAGCATCATTCAGGAAGAAACTTGATTCAACAATTGAAGAACATTTACAACTGCTACACATGGATTTGTTTAGACCAGTCAATATGTTGTCTATCTCAAGAAAAAGATTTTGCCTAGTAATTGTAGATGATTTCTCAAAGTTCTCTTAGACATATTTCCTAAAGTCTAAAGATGAGGCTAGTGAAATCATCATCAATCACATAAGGCAAGTCAATAATCATCCTGATTTCAAAGTTAGAAGAATCATGAGTGACAATGGAACTGAGTTTAAGAATTCTGTCATGAGAGCATTTTATGAGGAAAATGGGATTCTGCATGAGTTTTCAGCAGCAAGAACTCCACAACAGAAAGGAGTAGTGGAAAGGAAGAACAGATCACTTATTGAAGCTACAAGGACAATGCTTGAAGAATCTAAACTGCCAACATATTTCTGGGTTGAAGCTGTTAATACTGCATGCTACATTCAGAATATCTCTCTGGTTAATCAAGCAAGATGCATGACTCCATATCAATTGTTCAAGAATAAGAAGCCAACTCTAAACTTTCTTCATGTCTTTGGCTGCAAGTGCTATATTCTGAGAAATCAAGCTGATCAAAATGGGAAGTTTAATGCTAAAGCAGATGAAGGAATTTTTGTTGGATATGCTGTTGGTAAAGTATATAGAGTCTACAATCTAAGAACCAACATTGTTGTGGAATTAATACATGTTGTGTTTGATGATAAAAAGATTGAAGGACTGCAAGATGGAGATTACCATGAGAGCCTCAAATTCGACAATATAGAGATGGTTAGTGATGATAGTGATGATGAAAGTAATCAAGAAACTGCATCTAAGGATAATGCAGAAAAATCCACTACCAATGAAGCACAAAACTCAACATCTGTCGAGTTGCATAATGCTTCATCCGTCGGGAGGCAATCTGCGTTATCCGTCGGGTGACACCCAGCCTCATTCGTCGGTACTCAAAACTCACCATCCGTCGGGTTATCAAGGGAAGCTGGAAATCAAGATAGATCACCTGTAGAAAGTTCCCCTTTCTCAAATCAAAGATCCATAAACTCAGGGGGAGTTTCTAACAATCAAAACTCAATCACACATCAAGATAACAATGTGGCCTCTTCATCTAGAGCTAATCTACCTCAACAAACAAAATGGACAAAAGATCACCCCTTTGAGCTTATTATTGGTGATGTTTCTTCTAAAGTTCAAACAAGAAGAGCAACTCAAGAAGAATGTCTATACAGTAGCTTTCTTCCAAGGAAGAGCCAAAGAAGGTTGAAGAAGCTTTGTTGGATCCTGATTGGATTTTAGCTATGCAGGAGGAGCTAAACCAATTTGAAAGGAATAAATTATGGAAGCTGGTACCCAAGTCTAAAGGAAAAAATCCAATTGACGCCAAATGGGTATTCAGAAACAAGATGGATGAAAATGGCATAGTGGTCAGGAACAAAGCTAGTTTGGTTGCTAAGGGCTATTGTCAACAAGAAGGAATTGATTTTGATGAAACCTTTGCTCCTGTTGCAAGACTTGAAGCCATCAGAATTTTCTTAGCCTATGCAGCCCATGCCAATTTTAAGGTCTATCAAATGGATGTCAAGAGTACTTTTCTAAATCGAGATTTGGAGGAGGAATTCTATGTCATTCAGCCTCCTGGTTTTGAAGGTCTAAATTTCCCAAATCATGTCTATTATCTTTTGAAGGCCCTCTATGGACTAAAGCAAGCACCTAGAGCCTGGTATGACACTTAATCAAAGTTCCTTCTGGAAAACCATTTCACAAGAGGTACTTTGGATAAAACTTTATTCTTTAGAAATGTTAATGGCTCTAGTATACTTGTTCAGATTTATGTAGATGATATTATTTTTGGCTCTACAGATGAGAAACTTTGCAAAAAGTTTGCCAAATTGATGCAAAGTAAGTATGAAATGAGTATGATGGGAGAACTGACTTACTTTCTTGGTTTACAAGTTAAGCAAGTTAGTGATGGAATATTCATTAGTTAAACTAAATATATTTTTGATCTTTTAAAGAAGTTTGATCTAGTGGATTGCACATCTGCAAAAACTCTCATGGCCACTACAATTAAGCTTGAATTAAACACTACTGAAAAGTCTGTGGACATTTCAAGTTATAGGGGCATGGTTGGCTCACTTTTGTACTTAACAGCTAGTAGGCCAGATATAATGTTTGCTACATATTTATGTGCTAGATTTCAAGCTGATCCTAGAGAATCTCACTTAATAGTTATTAAGAGAATTTTCAGATATCTCAAGGGAACACCAAAACTTGGCATTTGGTACCCTAGAGATTCTGGTTTTGATCTAACTGGTTATTCCGATACAGATTATGCAGGTTGTAGAATTGATAGAAAAAGTACAACAGGAACCTGTCAATTTCTAGGAAACAAGCTTGTGTCTTGGTTCAGTAAAAAGTAAAATTCAGTTTCTACTTCTACAGCTGAAGCTGAATATATTGCTGCTGGTAGTTGCTGTGCACAGATATTATGGATGAAAAATCAATTGCTAGACTATGGTTTGCAAGTTGAGAGGATTCCAATTTTCTGTGATAACACAAGTGCAATTGCCATCACTGAAAATCCAGTACAACATTCAAGGACAAAGCACATAGATATCAAGTACCACTTCATAAGGGAACATGTAATGAATGGTACTGTAGAACTACATTTTGTTCCAAGTGAGAAGCAGCTTGCAGATATCTTTACCAAGCCACTGGATGAATCCACCTTTTCAAGGTTGGTAAGTGAGTTAGGTATTCTTAATTATACTTAAATCTATATGAGTTAATTTGCAAGTTGAAATGCAGCCAAAAATTTAATAGATTTCTCAGTCTAGGATGAAATTTTGGCTAAGTCAAAATTTACATCTCGACGGATGATCTTTATCCATCGAATTTGATCATCCGTCGGTATACTATTTGCTAATTAAAATCAATTATTTTTCTGGAATATTTTATGACTCGACGGATAACCGATTATCCTCATTCGTCGAATTGTCTTAATCTTAGCCGTTAATTCCCTGTATATTATCCATCGAGTATACTTACAGTTTGTAAGCATAACACGACGGATAATGGGTGGAATTTTTACAGTTTATTTTTAAACGACTATTTTAGGCAATTTCTATTGGTTACTTTATTTTACTTTACTATTTTTAATAGATATTTTTGAGATAGTATAAAAGCGTATTTCATTTCAATCGCTTTTATTTTATCATTCTCAATTCAACTGCTCTAATTTCATTCTCTCTCAAAGCAATTACTCTCTTTCTCTTCAAGCTCTTATTCTCTAACAATGGCACCTGTTGTAAAGATTATGTCTCAAACTGGGTTCATTTATGAGAAAAACAATTTCACTGCACTAGTGAACAAGGGTATTCAACAATCTGGTGACTATCACAAGATGATGGACTTTGTGAAGAATTGCAAGCTCAATTATGCCATACTGGAATCACCCACAATCTTCTGTGAAGTTGTTGAAGAGATGTGGACCACTGCGACCTACAACTCAACAGATAAGACAATCACACTCACCATTAAAGGTAAAGAGTTCTGTATTAATAGAGATGTTATAAAAGCATGCTTCAAGATTCCTGATAACACTGTGACCTCACCACACACTGACACTGATATAATCAATATGCTTAATTCCATGAACTATGCTCTTTCTATTTCTAAGTTAAGTGACATTAGGAGAATGGGTCTTAGAAAAGAATGGAGTTTTATGTGTGATGTTGTGACAAAGGTCTTTTCAGGTAAGGTTAGTAATTTTGATTCAATCAATATCTCAATGCTTAACATGCTCTACATGCTAGTTACAGATAAATTCTATAATTTCAGTGATCTTGTCTTGTTTGAGTTAGGCTTTAAATTAGGAGAGTTAAATAAAAGAGGTAAAAATATGTATTATGTTAGATTCTTTATGATGTTAGCTAACCACCTCTGTGAAGAGATTATGCTTGAGAACCCCAACAACAAACTAGATTGTTGGGTTCAAGAGAGAAGGCTCATTACAGATTTGAACAGGGCCAATCATCACAAGGATGTGCCATTGTTCTATTTTCCTGTAATGCAAGCATCTCAGGTAAGTGAGGTAAGTTCATCTATCCCTACCACTATTCCAACCTCACTAATTTCTTTGAGTTCCAGTGTGGCTATGGCAACTGTGTCAATGACCAGACAATTGCCTACCCAAGCTACCAAAACTACAAAAAATTTTAAACCCAAATCAAAGAAAGCCCCCTCTGGTATCTCCCAAAAGATGCCAGTTGAAAAATCCACTAAAACCAAATAGGGGAGTGTGAAGGAAGGCAAGATAGGTGAGGGAAGGGGTGAACATAAAAGAAACCCCAAGAAAAAGGTTGGAGAGTTAAGTGGATCACATCCTAGCCACACTGCAGTTTCCCAACAAACTGCAGTGCTTAAAAAGGATAAAAGCTCATTTCTAACTGCATCCTCCCAAAAGGATGTAGTTATTGAACAAAGCTCTCAACCAAGAGCATAGGCCAAGAGGGTTAGGGACACAAGATCATCGCAAACTTATGCCAGAAAGAAGAAGTCTAAAACCCTTGGGGATGCACAGGGTACACACACTGTGCAAACTGGTGCAAAAGACACAGTCACTGCACCTTCACAAATTTAGTTTGATGTGGCTCCAATAAATGTGGAGTCACAGCCAAAATCTCTATTTATAGAAGCACCTCAAACACCAAACTCACCAACAAATTCTCTGGATGTGGATATGATAAACACATAAATCCCTGATTCCCCTTCTTTAACTCTGTTGGGGAAGCCAAAATCTAGTGCAAGTGAGCATCATCTTTTAGATGATTTGTTGGCTCACTTGCCAATTCTTTCAGGAACTGTTGTATCATCTGTGCCCACAATATCTTCAATCAGCACAGAGTCAACAATAGTTTCTTTTCCCAGTTCATTCATATCTACTCTCTTGATGGATACTGCTCATCCGTCGAGTAGTGATTGTATCCCGACGGATAAGCTTAAGAGTAGTTATCCGTCGGATAGCAAAACCACTCACTCGATGGATATCACTCATCCGTCGAGTATCTCTGCACAGCTTTAAACTTCATTTATTTCAAGTGCAGAAGATTTAGTGGTTGTACAGTCACTCTTAGGCTTGAGAGAGAAGAGTGTTTTGAGTGAGAGTCTAGGTTGCTCCCAGGAAAAAGGAGAGGAAATGAGTGAAACTATGCAATCCATTTCTTCAGGATTGGCAAAAGAGAGTGAGAGGAGTCTCACCTTAGTAGGTGAAGGTGAGGGTGAGAGGGTGGGGAGCCAGGGTGAGATCCTGATACAACAAAAGAGAGAAAACGAGAGAAATGCAGGTACCGGAGCTATAAGGATGGATGTCATTGCTAGTAAGTCAATGAATGTCCAGGATGCAGATAGAGAAGGACTATCTCAGCATCTTAAAGCTGTTATAGATTCCACTTCCCTTGATGCTGAGGCATTTACTCACCCTGTTCCAGCTTATCAACTCCTAGCTGAACAAGGCAATGACAATACAGAAAGGATGCTGAATTTGGTGCATACCATACAGTCTATGATGAGAGCTAAGGATGCCATCACAGCTTTGCCTTCTACAGCTGGTGATGTGGACTATGAGACTTGTGGATCAGCTGATTTCTTTGGTGATGGGAGTTGGGATAGTGAAGATGAGGCAATGGACATAGGGGAGAAGTAGGTTCAAGTTCAAGATCAGGTATGCCATCATGGGCATTTTCAAAGCACTGTGATGAGCACTACTTCAAGACAACCCTGATCCAGCTAATCAATTAGACAAATACTGCTCTTCAAACCACTACTAATGCCAGCATCAAGAAGCTCCTTCAGGCACATCTAGCCTCCCTACAACTTCAACAAATCCAGGGCTTCTAGAATGCTAGGGATGTAAACACCATGAAGGGTGATATTGAGGAGATGAAGAAGGCCCTTTCAGATAAGATAGATTCTAAACTTCCAAAAGCTGCAATACTTGACATCAAGAGGCAATTAAGGAAAATTTCTGATCTGTCAATCAAGATAGATGCCTTGGACACAAGAATGTCAGCCATGGAAGCATCTTTAACAGCCATTCATCTTTATCAAGCCCAACAGAAAAATTTACTTCAAAAATTGGCGGCTGCTCAAACCTCCTCCTCTACTCAACTTGATGATAACAAAAAGGGGGAGAAAGGAACAAGTGAGAGGGAGAGGCTTCAGATTCAAATCAGTAAAGTAATTGTGCCTTCAATTACTATCTCTAAGCCACCAGTTATAGACAGTATTGATCTGATCAATGCAGCAGCAGCCAACATAAGAGCAACTGATCAGGAGAAGTTGAGTTTAGTCAACTGGGAGAAGATTGATGAGGAAATACAGAAGAATTTTGAACTTGTCAAGGAGCCAGTTAAGTCAACCATCCATCACTCTCAAGTCAAGAAAATTAGTGTGAATGAGATGAGCATGAACTATCTGGAAAGAGGACAGCCATCCTGCATCAAATCTCCAAAGGCTGAAACAATTCTGAAACCAAGGGTAAACTACTCAAAATCATCATTGAAGAACCCTTTGGATACTGTGTATGAGACACCTAAGCCTGATGAAAAGAAACTTCTGGCAAGATCAATTGCTTCCTACAAAGATCCAGCTGATTCAGCTTCAAAAAGAAGAATTGCTAAAATTTTCAGGAATGGGAAAGAAATTTGTGTGGTGGATATACATCCTCAATTTGCTCAAGCAAAGAGAGAAGAAAAGACTAGATTGAAGCAGGAAAAGAAGCAAGCTGCTCTGGATGCTAAAACGACTAAATAAAAGAAAGTGCAAATTGCTATCTTGGCCAAGCTACATACTGTAAATTCATCACAACAAATTCCTTCTCAGCCATATGAAGTTATTGAATCAAAGAAGCAAGTTGAACAACAGAAGAAATATCCAAGAATCAAGGAATTGGCTAAAAGAACTAAAAGGAAACTGGACATTGTTGATAAAGAATTGGAGAATCAATTTCCCAAGGAATCCACTCCAACTACAACTCAAGCATCAAAACCCTCTGTGGTATTTGAAGATATCAAAGTGGTGGATCCTTACAGGAACATCCATGGTGAACCTATTGTGCCTAAGGATGAACCGGTAGAATGGGAGAACATACCAATTCCAGACTTCTATTTGCCAATCCTTAATAAGCCAAAGAGAACAAAGTCAAGAGCAGTCAAGAAAGTGAAGTTGTCACCTCTCATATCCAAATCTCTAGTCAAAGCTCAATCTAAAGTCAGTTAGGGAGATTGCATGTACTTGTGTGACATCAAAGAATTTTCTAATCTAAACCTCTATCTAGATGAACTAGATGAAGTGAGAGGAATTGAGGCATACAGAAACCTACCTGAAAGGTTAGTCTTTAAGTACAAAGGAGGAAAGGAGATTCAGTGGTCACTTCACAGGATCCTTCAAGAAAGCCAAGCTGTACTGATTAAAGTTTATTCATCCTTCAAGAAGAACTTTGGGTTCAATATTACTGCAAGAAGATTGGTATTGAAGAAGATTGAAGAACTAAGGAGTGTTAGAGCTAAAGATGCACTCCCAAAGACTCTAATTACCCCTTACACAGGGAGAAGAGTGCATCTAAGGCCCTACTGGCTGATGGAGTTCATGGATGACAAAGGAGTGAGAAGATTTTTCAGATTAGAAAACCAATTGAGCATCTCCAGTAATGAGACTCTTTTGGAAATGCAAGGAAAGTTAAATCTCTCAGAATCTGATGAACTGGAATTCCACAGGCAGCTCCAAAATCAGATTGAGGAAAACAATAGAAAGCTTGGAAAGAGATCCAGACCTTCAAGGAACTAGATAAATCTGCTCGGGCTAGAAGAGCATCTTGAAAATGACTGTGAGCAAAACTTTGTACATTTTGTTAATTGAAGCACTTTTCAGTATTATCTACTGTCTTTTAAAATTTGTATTTTTAAGGTATTTTGTTATCATCAAGTGTCTCTTAATTTATGGCTACAATTCTAGTAGACATAAATTGGGGGAGATTGTTGTGTATATGTTGTGTACTTGATGATTACATGAACAAAATACCTTGGTAGATTTTACGTAGTGAAATTATGTAGCACTCGACGGATAAGGTTTATAGTCCCGACGGATGACTCAATATAGTCCCGACGGATGATGACTTATTATCCATCGAGTGAGTAGCTTATGTAACAATAAGTCTGTAGCACAATTCTGCATACACATTATTTAGAACCTGTAGTAGTACTTAAGTCATGATGACCATAGTTAGATATGCAGAATAGGTTGATTAATTGTACATAGATGATGTCTTGTAATTCTGCATAAGTGAAATGAAGTCAAGTGCCTGATTGCTACCCGACGGATGATCAACAACCCGACGGATGATCAATATCTCGACAGATGATCATGAACCCGACGGATAAAGAATTCAAATATCTGTTGAAAGTGACAACAAAGTCACATGCGTCGAGTGGATGCAAATGGAATGTGGTAGCCTATTCAACTGGGTTTTCGAGAACAAAGAAGCATTTCCATTTCCATGCTATTATGAAGATATTCAAAGATGCTGGAATAGAGTAATGAAGTAGCATTGTAATAGACTAGATAGTTTTTGTTTTATTATCTTGTCTCATTACTTTGTAATCTTGGTGATATATATAAACCAAGAAGTAGCAACTAAGGAACTATCGAATCTGAGAAAGAAGCAGAGAAACATTTGTAAGCAGAATCCTTAGTATTTCTCTGCATTCTTAGTTGTTCAATTGTTGTAAGCAGCTATGAGCATTTTGCACACATGGTTCTCTCGATATATATTATATATGTCTGGTGGAATCATTCAAATCCACCAGAAAGTTTTTAAAGACTCATGTTTTTAATTACTTGTGTTTTGATTCATTTAAGTAACTATTCCGCATTGTGCTAATCAATTCTCACTTATATATATATTTGAGTGAGAGCATTTTTATTTCAAGAAAAAGTTTCAAGAATTCCATTCAACCCCGCTTCTGTAATTCTTGTTATATTGTTAAGGGACTAACACCTAGTCCGGCTGTTGGCCTCCCGGATCTCCGTGAAGGCAACGTCCGAACAGATGAAAATGGCACTTCGGAGCTGAAAAAAGACAAAAAAGAAACTAAGTACAGAATAAAATGGGGGGCACAACCCGGAACAAAAACATTGGAAATTTAATTACCTGCCCCCACTGCCCAGTGACCCTCTTCAAAGAAGCAACCATGTTGTATCCTTCGACCTCCTCCCAGTCTTCCACAGAGGGGATGCTATATATGAATCCGGCTAGACTAACCAAGATCTTGGTCCCTACCTTGACAACACCCCCATCCGGACCCTTCCCTTCCGAGTCATAGATGATCCGGTCAGTGACAACAGCTTTGCCGCGTGGAGGCTTACCCGGGGCCGACTTCCTCTTCTTTGAAGGGGGGTCCTCTTCAGAAATTTCCTGGATATCCGGGTCCTCGGTCAAGGGCGCATTGGCCGGATCGGCCACGTTCCGGGGGTCAGAAGACTCGGCTCCAACCTCAGCATCTGCGGATCCGGATCCGGTCCCAGGAGCCCCCTTGGTTGTTTTGTAAGCCAAGCCCAAAGAGTTGAAAGCTGCCGCGTAAGCTGAAGAAGACATTATCACCCTGAATGAAGGATTGTAATGCGGCAAACCTACAATAAATGAAGAAAGAACTGTCAGGATAGGAAGAATAAATCTACTTGACTAAGCAGGCAAAACCGGAAAGCAAATACTACAGGGACCCGGACCAATTAACATCATTTTTCAGCATAATCTAAAAGGGGAAACATGTCCGAGATCCGGATCAGCACGAAAAGCAATAAACCCGGATCATCAAGTAAAAAAGCAAACTAGACATTGATCCGGATCATCAAGTCAAGCAAGCGACCCGGATCAGAGGCAAACATCTTATGCAGAGAGACAAGAAAGCAAACAGGACTTTGATCCGGATCAACAAGCAAAGCAAGAGATCCGGATCAAAGGCAATCATTCTATCTAAACGAATTAAAGCAAATCAAATAAGACCAAAATCGGGGCGACGGGAAAGGAAAAACCCGGATCGGCGAGGAACTTACATCCAAGTTGGAACAACAATTTGTGATTCATAAAAGTATCCCGGGTTGGCTGGAACCCGAGACTATCACAAAATTTCCTTATTTGATCAACAGCCTCCCCCTCCAAGATTTCCGGATTGAACTTTATCTGAACTTCCCCAGTGGTGAAATAGAGGAGGAATTCCAGGTCGAAGCCTTTCAATATTAAAATCTCCCCGTTCCAGTATTTCAACGAGGTCTGGTGCATGACCAGGTTTGGACCTACCCGGACCGAAGCCACACTCGGCTGCCCGGAACCTAAGCTCATAGAAGGGTTTCTGGCTTGATCTGGAAAGATAGAAAATCAGATGGAACAATTTGAAAGTGGGCAGGAGCCCGGCCTTGTTACAGCAGGCTATGAACCAGGTCATAGACTTAATGCCGTTTGGGGTTATTTGCATTGGGGATATCTTGAAGACGTACTTGCACAAATGTTTGATAAACATGTGGCAACGAGGGCTCCACCCGGATCTTAAGTGCTCCAGCTAAACCGGAACGTAGCCATCCGAGGGGCGGTGGAAAATCCTCTCGTGAGGTTTCGACCATCTCCACTCAATATCAGGAGTTAACTGAAATGCGGCCCGGATTGCTTTGTCCATGTCGGCCGGGTCGGCCTCCGCATAGAAGTCCTTCAATTGGTAGTGATCTCGGCTCATCCCGAACATAGCAAAAGCATCTTCTAGGGCACCCTGATTATACACTCCCGGATGGCCATCCTCGTGCCTCTCATATCTAACCCAGGCATAGTAAATGCTATCTTCGAACCCGGTATGTTTCCTGACAAAGTGGTATTTAATATTGGACCAACGGCCTTCAGGTGTAAAGATAACCGAGTTTTCCGGAAGCCGCTTAAACAGGAAACTAGATATTGTTCCTACAGACCCGGATCCCTTCTTCACCATCTCGCCCCGGATCTGTTCTCTTCCAGAAGAATCTGGTTCACTATCATCTTCAGAAAATGATGGGTAACAGTTAAAGACTCTCCTAGCCCGCTCCTTGGTCCGGACCATATACCTATTAAAATGAAGGTCGGTTAGCCTGGGCCCTACATATTTTATTTGTTATGCTAAGGGGTCCGGATCAAGCACGTTATGTTAATTTTACCATAACCTAATGATCTGGACCGCCAATGCAAGTCCAACCCGGAAGAACATCAACGATCCGGATCATGTTAACTATAAGCCAAAAAATTTGAAAATCGTGGGCCCGGATCTAGGTGGCAAGCACCCAGATCCGGATCCATAGTAACCAAAAACAGCTTAAAATACCCAAGTCATATAATTCTACCTAAATACTCCCCGCGGATCCGGGTCTTATACCCCTTACCCGGATAAAAATAAAAAACCCTAACCCACAAACAATCAGATTGGGAATCAAAAGCCGAAATACACAAAACAAAAATATACTTACACCTATTTTCCCAAGAACACCAAGAACAACAATGGCGAAACCCAAAAAATCGAACACAAAAACCAAATTTTCGTACAAAAAACATAGCAAAAAGCCCCAAAAACTACAGATCCAAGCAAAACAAACCACAAAACAAAACCACAAAGCATAAAATAAAACTACAGAGGCCGATTTGTATTTCCAATTCATAAATGGGAGATAAAACTCGAGCATGCAACAATCTAAAGAAAAAGCGCAAGAAACCAAAAAAGAAAAAGCAAGAAGAGAAGGGCTTACAGATTTGTCGAACACAAGAAAAGACGGAACGACGGCAAGAATCAACCAAGAGCACAGCGCTTCATAGGAAAAAGAGAGAAAATGAAGAAAAAACTAGGTGACTGTTGATTTTTCTTTTGATAATGAATAAAAAAGAAGAGAAGGGGGGTCGGGCTTTTATAGGCATGAGTAAGGGCAACTGCCCCTGCCACGTGGCAAGCTGCGATTAGCCCAGACAACAGTTACAAAATAAAGACATGTATACATATATATATTGTATATATACCCACAATTTAATGCACATTAAACCCCATCATCATTACAGGGCGATTTTCTAGGGGACAACTGTCCAAATTCAAAATTATTGGGGGGAAAAGCCGAAAAAAACGTTACAAATTCCAAATTCTTTCAGAGCCCATATCCCTCGACCCGGATCGATGACCATTACCCAGATCCAAGCGAGCCCGGATCAATGATCCACGGGGAACTTAATTTTCTCTAAGGTAGCAACTTTAAAATACATTAATCCGGATTGGCATCTACTACACCGGATCCGGATTGGGGGGCAGAAATTTCTCAAGGCACCAAAATTCTACTACCTTAATCCGGATTGGTCCCTACTACACCAGATCTGGATTGGGGGGCAACCTGGAGCAGATTTTTCTAAAGCATCAACTCTTCCACCTTAATCCGGATTGGTAACTACTATACCGGATCTGGATTGGGGGGCAACCAGGTGCAGAAATTTCTTCTAAAATAGCCAAGTTTTACTACCTTAATCTGGATCTATCCACTCAACAGTAGACCCGGATTAGGGGCCAACAGATTGACATAATTTTTCTCCTAAGGCAACAGCTATGTGATTCTACTCTACTCCCTCATACATAAAATCTGCATAAGGGAGTGGGGGGCAAATGATAGGGTATAAGAGACCCGGCTAGGATTCAACCTGGATCTAAAGAATATCAGGTTTGATCGATAGACCAAGACCCCCTCTCCCAGAACAATCAAGTGGAGAGACTAGGCCCGGGGCCATCCCATGACCCGGATCCGGATCTAACCCGGGACCTGGATCATCTGCCTACCTAGATCCGCATCAGGGCCAAGATCACCATGAGGAGGGTCCCAGCAAACACATACACATTTCACAAACCCGCCAAAGAAGGGTACGTGGGCACGTGACGATGACAGTTATCAACAACCAACATACCAGACAAGCACGACGCGTGTCAGAAGGCCGTTAGGACACCCTGAAGGTGGTCCTCCCCTGGACACGTGTAAACAATCCACCCAAGTCAGGCGTCCTCTGCGTCCTCTGCTCCCAAGATCCAACGGTCCTCTGCGTCCTCTGCTCCCAAGATCCCACGGTCCTCATTTAGAGGTAACAACCCCTAAACCCTACATTTGGGCTATATATACCCCCAAGGGTGAATGATTTACGGGTTAGAAAAAACATTCACACTTTGGCACACTCACTCTCTCACATCCATAGACACATACAACAACCTTTCTATTACATACATACATCTTCATCTTCTCCAAAACCTCATTCTTATTCTTACACTGAAGGCGTCTTCCGGTGTTATTTTGCAAATGCCCAACCAGCAGCCACACCTCACCAACGCCTAGAAGGTCCAGGAACGCGTCGGACGGAGCCGTCCGCTCACCGGAGTTATCATTTTCTACCATCGCCGACATTATGTATGATAACCGAGTCAAATTTTTTGAGTCTAAGAAGCCGTATAACACGAGGAGTCACTATAGTCGTGTCTCGTTGGATGTTTTTGTTATATCTGGGAACTGTACCTTGTTTGGTGGTTATACCATCCATTCTCTATCTGAAAATGACAAGATGTGGAATTCCCTCATTCTTGGATGGCAAGCTGTTCCCGATTTATGGTTTACGTATGGTTTTCGCCTTACTATGCATCCTTTCTTTGAGGTGATTTTGAATTCCTTGTGTTGTGGAATTGGGCAGTTGTCCACCCAATTAGGTGTTACAGATAAGTGGTTTTTAATAGCCCGATGTAGTAAGTTTGGTTATGTCCCTTTTCTTGACCTTTTTTTTGATTTATTGATTAAGTCCACTGGGATTCGGGTTTATTTTGACACGAAGTCTAGTTGTACTAAGCTTATGGAGAATCCTACCTCTAATTCTAGCTGGCACGCTAAGTCGATTTGGTATGAAGGAGCTGAGTTGAGGCGTAAGGGCCTTTCCACCATTTATATCCCGATGTTGTAAAGTACCTTGGTGTTTACTGCTTCCCCCGGTTCTTTGATTTGTCTGGTTTCTGTGTGGTGTTTTCTTCGAGATATAAAGTGGGATAATTTGCTGATATTGGTCCTTTGTGTAGTCACTTTGTGAGAGCTTTATTCATCTAATATTGTTAACCATGATAGGATAGTTTTCTAAATGATTTTGTTTGTGATTTGTAAGTGCACGGGCCAAAGCTGAAAACTCTTTTCCGGTTACGCGAGATATGCTTGCTGATACATTTATTAAGTTGTTATCTTATAAGGGCGCTGCCTCTAGCTCTCTTCGTGTTGCCAGTTGAAGGTGATGAAGAAGAGCTGTAGTTTTGTTGTCTTTTTTAATTTTAGAAGAAACATGCCTGGGTATGCCCAGAGAAAATGTATGCTACTTATTTGCTCGCACTTTATCTTTTGGGATTTGGTTTTGTTTAAGGTTTTAAATTCCTGCAATCTTGGGTTTTTTGCATTGTTGACTGCGATCTTTTGTTGTTTTCGTTATGAGGTAGTATCGTGCCTTTGTTGTTTATTAAGTTGAACTTTTATCAAGCTATGAAGCAAAATTTTGAGTTGTATTTGAGAGTTTTCACTAGATATTTTGGCTTGCCCTCCTTGTTTTTTTTTCCTTTTTTGTTAATATATTTTTCGTTTTATTTCATGATAATTTGAGCGAGATATAAAGATCTCGTAGGAGGAGTTTTTGTCTATTGTTTGTAATTGTTTTTGTTTCTTTTCTTTGTTTCTTTTGACTTAAACGATTTGTAGTATTCGGCTATTTTTTTGTAGAAGGTTTGTAAATGAGCATTCATTTATAAAAAGAAAAGGGAGATTTAATATATATGTGCGGGGATAGGTGACCTCGGAAACCCACAACACGTCGGGTCCTCATTGGCTCTGATTTAAATACTTGAGGAATTTCAATCATAGCTTAACAGTTGAGAATTTTGACATAATCTCATTTTCTTTAAAAAAAGTTTTCTTATCAAGTCTGGGGCCTTAGAAATTTGAGAACTTAGGGAAGAATTGTGGAGGTCGACTACGTTCCAAGGGAGTGATAGCTTACTGAGTTTTTGAGGGTATTGAAACCCCGGATTCATACATGACCAAGTGACCGGCCTCGAATCCTCTTTCTTGTACCTTAAAGTTGTAGTACCTCCATACTCTTTCTTGGTACTTGGCAATTTTTAATTGGGATGAGTCACTTAGCTCTTCCAACAAGTCATAGTTGAGACGTAATCCCTCTTGTGACACATCTGGGTCGAAATATTGGAGTTGGACGGATTTTATGCTGATTTCTATTGGCAATACTGTCTATGTTCCGTATGCCAACTTAAAGGGAGTTTTGCCGGTTGTGGACCTCGGGGTCGTGTGGTGGCTCTAGAGAACATTGGGAAATTTGTTAGGAATATGGTGTGAACTTGATAATTACTTTAACAAAACACCTTAGTAGATTTAACTTAGTAAAAATGTAGCACCCGACAGGTGATCAATTATAGTCCCGATGGATGATTCAATATAGTCTCGACGAATGACTAATTGATATCCATCGGGTGAGTATCCACCAGAAAGTTTTAAAGACTTGTGTTTTTACTATTTTGTGTTTTTGACTTATTTAACTTGTGACTCCGCACCTTACAAATCAAAACACTTATATATATAGTTTGAGTTAGAACATTCTTTAGTTCAAGAAAAAGTTTACTAGAATTACATTCAACCCCCCTTCTGTAATTCTTGCTGCATTGTTCGGGACTAACAATTGGTATCAGAGCAAGCTCTTGAAGTATAAAGAGTTTAAAGATCACAACAAACAGCAAGATGAACAAGAAGGATGTTGGAGTCAAGATTCCTTTTCTGGACAAAGATAATTACCATCACGGAAGGTAAAGATGCATCTTCATTTACTTTCTCAAGATGAGGCCTATGTCGATTGCATAGAGAGAGGTCCTCATATACCAATGAGAGCTGCAACTGGAAATGAGCCATCAGTTCCCAAGCCAAGGCATGAATGGTCAGATCCTGATTGTAATAACCCCCAAAATTTTGAACTTTTTGTAACCTTATGAATAGTGTTTTTGCTGAATGAGAAAACTTTTCATGCCACACTATGTAGGTGTTCTGTTATGGATATTCTGAGATTTATTAGTACTCTGTATGGTATATAAGTGTATGTGAAGATCGTCAGAATCCAATTCCGAACCCTTTGATTTTTCCCGGAAATCCACTAGATACGGAAAGAATTGAGTATAAGGTAACAGGATAAAAAGGATTTAAATAAAAGGATTATAAGAGAGGATCATAAAAGGATTATAATATATTGAGAAAGGTTAAGGAAACCCAAGTAATAAGATCCCGGGTATGATCCCTCAAACGATAAACGAAAATGAAAGTTAAGCGAACCGTATAACAGATCAGCGGTCATTAGGCAAACAATTAGGAAGTTAATCAAGGAGGTTAGGGATGATGAGGTCATCCAACCAATAAGGAGAGGGCAAGTAAGAGATGATGACACAATAAGGTGATGTAAGCATGACATGAGGAGGGAGGAGGTGTGGTTGGTTTATAACCACACAAAGACAAGGTTAATAAGGTAATTAACCAAAATCCAAACAAAACTACATCCACCAAGCCAAAAAAATCATTTCATCAAAACAAAAATTTTATTTCTCTTCACCAAGAAGCTTGCTCTCGGCTTTTCCCCATTTTCAAGAAGAAAATTTTCAAAATCCAAGTTCCAAGCTTCCTAAATTGGTAAGATAATTCTCTAGTACTCCTTATGCATAGTTATGGCTATCCCATGAGTTTAAGCCTCCAATTCATTCTCAATCTTCTCCAAGAAATCAATGAAGAAGACAATGAATAGTGATTTCAAGGTTTTTAACTTGATTTTTCTTGTTTTTCCTTTAAGATCCAAGCATCCTAAAGACATCTCAAGGCTTCTTAAGGCTTCCTAGCTACTCACATCACTTCAAGGAAGGTATATCATCTCCAAACCCTAGCTTTACTTTGTATGTTAGGATGATTTTGATTTTTATGGTAATAGTAGCTTAATGCTTGTTGGTTTAGAGTTTGGGTTGGAATGATGGTGAATTGAATGTTGAAATCTTATGGTTTGGTTAAAGGACTTAAGTATAGTTTAAATTCAAGTTTAAGAATAAGTATAATTGTAATATTGAGTTGATTGGGGCTGTTATGATGTAGTGTGGATGGATGTTGGTTGTATGAATGAATTGGGATGATGTGGTGGTTGAATTGGAATGGTATAAAATTGGGAAATCGCGTAAACATAGTCGTCGTAATGTCTGATTTACTTTAGACTGCTTTTGTTCATAACATTAGGACCCGAGAAATCCCTGCTAGGTTTTGAGCATTGCCATGATTAGATAGTTCATGTTACGAGCTTCGTTTTGATATGTGGTTCGTTTGATTCCGATGTACGGTTTAGGAGAAACGGCCGTTTTAAGTAACGACGTTTCGCGAACGAACCATTACCCCTCGCCTTACTTTGAAACATAGGTTAAAGACCTTAAAGGACTAATTGGAGTATGAAACATTTATGTAAAGTGTAATAGGCAGTTGGTAAGACACTCGCGAAAGAATCGCCTTAAAACTCGTAATGGTTAATTTATTAAAAATGGTGGAGCCGAGGGTACTCGAGCGACTTAAGAGAATCAGTAAGCGCAAAGCGAGCGTTAGAGTCTAATTTGGTTAAAGTATAGATTTACAAGTGACTTTGGGTTAATTCTAACTTATATGTTGTTTATAGGTTACCAGACTCGTCCGAGCCATTTATAACCCCCACTCGCTCAGGCAAGTTTTACCCGTATAACTGTTGTTGTGATGTATATGTGTATATGCATGATCTTGCGATAAATGCATATTTGTTATTACAAATTCTTGCGATATATTGTAGCATGTGATATGGTATATATGCCTGCCTGTTTCATATTCTTGATTTATATATCTGTTGGTTCAATGCTTATAGTTGCATAATACCTATGCTAGAGATAAGCGGTATTTGAGTATACCCTTAGTATAGGAGATCAAAGGGTGAACTTTTTCTTAAACCGGGAGGCGAGGCTCCCGAGTATAATATATATTATATATATAATATATATGGATGTAGTTTTTAAAACTATTAATCGAATAAGGTTTATTCGATAACTTTATTTTATTTAATGAATATTATTTCGAATATTCATTGAGGGCTTCTGACTCAGTTTATTTATTATTTGAATATTATTTGAATATTCATTCGAGG